>NC_092233.1:30603652-30728652 GCF_036320965.1 Panulirus ornatus
AAGACACACCAGCTGGCCCAACCTCAACATGACACACCAGGTGGCCCAGCCTCAACATAAGACACACCAGCTGGCCCAGCCTCAACATAAGACACACCAGGTGGCCCAGCCTCAACAGAAGACACACCAGGTGGCCCAGCCTCAACATAAGACACACCAGGTGGCCCAGCCTCAACATAAGACACACCAGCTGGCCCAGCCTCAACACAAGACACACCAGCTGGCCCAGCCTCAACATGACACACCAGGTGGCCCAGCCTCAACATAAGACACACCAGGTGGCCCAGCCTCAACATAAGACACACCAGCTGGCCCAGCCTCAACACAAGACACACCAGCTGGCCCAGCCTCAACATGACACACCAGGTGGCCCAGCCTCAACATAAGACACACCAGCTGGCCCAGCCTCAACATAAGACACACCAGCTGGCCCAGCCTCAACACAAGACACACCAGCTGGCCCAGCCTCAACATGACACACCAGGTGGCCCAGCCTCAACATAAGACACACCAGCTGGCCCAGCCTTAACATAAGACACCAGGTGGGTCAGCCTCAACATAAGACACCAGGTGGGTCAGCCTCAACATAAGACACCAGGTGGGCCAGCCTCAACATCTGTACAGTATGCGCCCTCTCCACTGAGCTCGTCTTGCCAGTGTTGCCAGCACAAGGGAACACATCACAGCAACAGTTATGTACAGCGTTACCAATATCATGACGACAACAGGAAGCAATGGGATAGTTGGGCAAATTAGGGCACTGTGAGGGTGATGGTGTCCAGGTGCTGGTAACACTGTGAGGGTGATGGTGTCCAGGTGCTGGTAACACTGTGAGGGTGATGGTGTCCAGGTGCTGGTAACACTGTGAGAGTGATGGTGTCCAGGTGCTGGGGACACTGTTAAGGTGATGGTGTCCAGGTGCTGGGAACACTGTGAGGGTGATGGTGTCCAGGTGCTGGTAATACTGTGAGGGTGATGGTGTCCAGGTGCTGGGAACACTGTGAGGGTGATGGTGTCCAGGTGCTGGTAATACTGTGAGGGTGATGGTGTCCAGGTGCTGGTAATACTGTGAGGGTGATGGTGTCCAGGTGCTGGGGAGACTGTGAGGGTGATGGTGTCCAGGTGCTGGGGACACTGTGAGGGTGATGGTGTCCAGGTGCTGGGGACACTGTGAGGGTGATGGTGTCCAGGTGCTGGGGACACTGCTAGGGTGATGGTGTCCAGGTGCTGGGGAGACTGTGAGGGTGATGGTGTCCAGGTGCTGGGGACACTGTGAGGGTGATGGTGTCCAGGTGCTGGTAACACTGTGAGGGTGATGGTGTCCAGGTGCTGGTAACACTGTGAGGGTGATGGTGTCCAGGTGCTGGTAACACTGTGAGGGTGATGGTGTCCAGGTGCTGGGGAGACTGTGAGGGTGATGGTGTCCAGGTGCTGGTAACACTGTGAGGGTGATGGTGTCCAGGTGCTGGGGACACTGTGAGGGTGATGGTGTCCAGGTGCTGGGGACACTGTGAGGGTGATGGTGTCCAGGTGCTGGGGACACTGTGAGGGTGATGGTGTCCAGGTGCTGGGGAGACTGTGAGGGTGATGGTGTCCAGGTGCTGGTAACACTGTGAGGGTGATGGTGTCCAGGTGCTGGTAATACTGTGAGGGTGATGGTGTCCAGGTGCTGGGGACACTGTGAGGGTGATGGTGTCCAGGTGCTGGGGACACTGTGAGGGTGATGGTGTCCAGGTGCTGGGGACACTGTGAGGGTGATGGTGTCCAGGTGCTGGGGACACTGTGAGGGTGATGGTGTCCAGGTGCTGGGGACACTGTGAGGGTGATGGTGTCCAGGTGCTGGGGACACTGTGAGGGTGATGGTGTCCAGGTGCTGGGGACACTGTGAGGGTGATGGTGTCCAGGTGCTGGGGACACTGTGAGGGTGATGGTGTCCAGGTGCTGGGGAGACTGTGAGGGTGATGGTGTCCAGGTGCTGGTAACACTGTGAGGGTGATGGTGTCCAGGTGCTGGTAATACTGTGAGGGTGATGGTGTCCAGGTGCTGGGGACACTGTGAGGGTGATGGTGTCCAGGTGCTGGGGACACTGTGAGGGTGATGGTGTCCAGGTGCTGGGGACACTGTGAGGGTGATGGTGTCCAGGTGCTGGGGACACTGTGAGGGTGATGGTGTCCAGGTGCTGGGGACACTGTGAGGGTGATGGTGTCCAGGTGCTGGGGACACTGTGAGGGTGATGGTGTCCAGGTGCTGGTAACACTGTGAGGGTGATGGTGTCCAGGTGCTGGTAACACTGTGAGGGTGATGGTGTCCAGGTGCTGGGGACACTGTGAGGGTGATGGTGTCCAGGTGCTGGGGACACTGTGAGGGTGATGGTGTCCAGGTGCTGGGGACACTGTGAGGGTGATGGTGTCCAGGTGCTGGGGACACTGTGAGGGTGATGGTGTCCAGGTGCTGGGGACACTGCTAGGGTGATGGTGTCCAGGTGCTGGGGACACTGTGAGGGTGATGGTGTCCAGGTGCTGGGGACACTGCTAGGGTGATGGTGTCCAGGTGCTGGGGACACTGTGAGGGTGATGGTGTCCAGGTGCTGGGGACACTGTGAGGGTGATGGTGTCCAGGTGCTGGTAACACTGTGAGGGTGATGGTGTCCAGGTGCTGGTAACACTGTGAGGGTGATGGTGTCCAGGTGCTGGTAACACTGTGAGGGTGATGGTGTCCAGGTGCTGGTAACACTGTGAGGGTGATGGTGTTCAGGTGCTGGGGACACTGCTAGGGTGATGGTGTCCAGGTGCTGGGAAGACTGCTAGGGTGATGGTGTCCAGGTGTTACCAGGATAATAATGGTATGTGGCGACCTCTGAGTGGAGAGAGAGAGAGAGAGAGAGAGAGAGAGAGAGAGAGAGAGAGAGAGAGAGAGAGAGAGAGAGAGAGAGAGAGAGAGAGAGAGAGAGGCAGGTGTGGGGTGGAGTAAGGCAGAGTGAATCAAGTGGTTGAGATAGCCGGCAGTGTGACACTAGGCGGCCCTATCGGCGGCCAACAGTGGCGGGCGGTGGGCGATGCATATTAAAAGCAGGTGCCGTGAAGCGGTGTGTGTCCACGGTTGGCTTGGTAGAAACAATCCATCAAGTCAGCGCGGGGCCGGCCGTCACTGTGGCCACTGGTCAACATTATTGCTCGTGAAATTGGTTAACAGGAGGTACGAGCCAGGACGAAGTTTACGCGAGGCGGCGCCATTCATCGTGGCCACCAGCCCGTGGCCTCCACCTCGCTGGCCACACACACTCCACCACCCACACGTCGCCGTGGCCGCAAGTTTTGGCCGCACACATGCCTTATTATTGGCTTTTTGAATATTCATTTGCTTAGCCAGGTGGAGTGAGGGGGGTGGGGGGGGTGTCCTTTGTGTGGCGTCCGCGCCACAATATGCCAGCGGACGGGCGTGTAGCAAAGAGGTTGGTGTCGCCCGGGCCACGATGCGCCTGCCTCACTTGCTTCTCTTAACCATGCACTAAATCATGCAGGTCGTCCCTTTATTACTATTAATTACCGTGGGGTCGTGAGGGCCTGGCCTGGGTCAGCGGCAGCTCCCCTCCTCTCTACCAGGTGTCCTCTGCTCCTAACCGGCCACGTTATTGCTACTTACCATCACCCCAACTGATATATCATCAACACCCGCAGCACCCCCTTCTGACTCTCCGTTATGTCCCGTTACCACAACCCGAGTTCCTCCCATATGTCTTTTGCCTTCGTTCCTCCCTCACCTTCCTGAGTCCGGCCAACTGCCCCTCCTGGTGGCCGCCCCCTCGCCTCTCTACTACACCTTCGTATCCAGTTCTCTTCTCTACCGTGACCGAACCCCAGCGAGCCCGGGGAAAAAAAAAGGAACTTCGTGAAGCACTCCGCCCCTGCCACCTCTCCCCGCTACACCTGACGTGTGTCCCCGTCCTCCCTCAGGCACCTGACCTCACGCCTGGTCACCCTGACTCGCGTCGCTCATGCCCTCCAGCTCCCCTCTCCCTCCTCTATGCTTGGTGACCGGCTCCCCTGCTAAAATCCTCCCCAAGATTCTCCCCTTACTCCATACACACACACACACACACACACACACACAGAGTCTCCCCGCGCCCTACGGCCCGTGCCCGGCCGGAGTGGCTGGCCGGGGTATCGTCAGCGTGGAGGGGTGTGGGTGGGGTGGGCGATCCATCAGGTGGGGGTAGGATGACGGACATGGGCCGGACACCAGGATTACACCTCTCCTAGATCCATCATACTGGCTGCCCGATTGCCTTTTTCCTCCCTCGCTCGATGGACGATCACGTTTTTTGTGGGTTATTGTGGCTGGACGGAGGCTGGCGAGAACAACAGTTTACTGCGGGTGATTTACTAGTGATGCTGACACAAGTTCAATGTGAATGTTGTATAATTCCGTTATTTCATTCTTCCAATTACCCACTGTCATTGCGGGGGAACAATTACAGAATCAATAACGCCATTTCCCGCCGTGCATTCTTGGCTGGTAGAAAATGCATGGTAATAGCCAGTTTCTAATTAAGGCCACGAAAGAAACGAGGCAACACAGCATCAATAAGAGCCAAGTGAATATAGAGACGACGGTGTGTGTGTGTGTGTGTGTGTGTGTGTGGGTCCAGCAGCGGGCCGGTCTAGCGATCTAGCGGGGTAGGTAGGTAGGTATACGTGGGTACCCCCTCCCCCCCCCTCTCTCCCGCACCTTCTGCGTCCCCTCTCAATACATTCTCTAATTTAATTAAACCTGATCCCGCCAAAACGACGTATTTTTACCCTGAATAGCCCTCCATCCCGCGGGGACTACAATTTGAATCGTCTGTCTTTTTTATAAGCTCGGTAAAGCCTAAATCCATTTACGATAAATTTTTCACAGAGATTGCGGTTGACACAAACCCTTGTGTACGAAACCACCTCCCTAAACCCCTTCAAATCTCTCCATTTTTTTACCGCCTTGTTGCTTATTTGGTCCCGGGGTTTTCTTACACTCCCGGCCTGCTTGAGGAGGAGGCGGTGTGTGTGGGTACATGAGCGTGAGTGTAGTGTGTTAATGAGGTGTGTGAGGGTGTAGGTCCGGGGTGTAGCCGGTGTGTCGGGGCCTCAGTTGACGTTGACAAACACGGTGGAGCGGCAGGAGCGCCTGTGTGGGCGCCGAGGTGCCCCTGTAAGTAGGATTGCAGACTCTTTTCCTGTCACTTGAAATTCATAGGTCGACTACTACACTCTGGATGACTTCCTCCCCGCCGCACTCACACACGCACCTCCTCCTCCTCCCACCACCCGCACTCCAGCACGCACTTCTCTCTCTCTCTCTCTCTCTCTCTCTCTCTCTCTCTCTCTCTCTCTCTCTCTCTCTCTCTCTCTCTCTTAATGGTTAACTAAAACAATACTTCGCCAATTGAATTTGTATCAAAAAAAGTATATTGAAAATTCGTGAAACGTGTGGGTATAACCGATGGTATGGGAGTTGGCAACATTGGCAGAGAGGAGTAGGAGCCTAAAATTTTACAACGAGTCATCAACTTGCTGGAAATCTACCAGTTTTACGGGTATATTGCCGGCCGACCACAACACGGACAGCCCCGAGGGAAAACTGCGACGTAAGTTGTTGATACGAGGCCAACTTGGCTCTCGTGCTTGATATAAAGAAGAGAATTCCATTATGAGTATTATGACAGAGCAGCCATTCACCTCCCCACCACCTTCTTTACCCTGTATCAAGGTGGAGCACAGACCTTGTAGCCATACGTACCACCACGGCTACTCCCAACCCCTGAGCCAGACGGTGCGACCCTGGAGCCACACGGTACGACCCTGGAGCCAGACGGTACGACCCTGGAGCCAGACGGTACGACCCTGGAACCAGACGGTACGACCCTAAAGGAAGACGGTGCGACCCTGGAGCCAGACGGTACGACCATGGAGCCAGATGGTACGACCCTGGAGCCAGACGGTACGACCTTGGAGCCAGACGGTACGACCCTGGAGCCCCAGACGGTGCGACCTTGGAGCCAGACGGTGCGAGACTTGCGCACGACCGTGCCACCGTTGAGTAAGAGGGTACGACCCTTCTGCACGACTGTTTAGCCCACGAATAAAATGCTATGGCCCGACTCATAAAAGCCATGCTGATCGTCGCAGCCACGGCTCGTAGCGTCGTGCTCAAAGCTCGTCCCGTCATGGACAAGAGATTAAGGCTCTATGTCCGGCAGAGGGTCGGTGTGAGGGAGGGAGACCATCCCTCCCTCCCTGTCCGGCAAAGGCTTGGAGGGAAGGAGGCCTCCCTCCCTCCCTCCCTCACCGTCAGTAAACGACCAACCCTGGAAAGCTATAAAGTGCCCCGCCACCCGCCACCACATGGTCGACAGTGCCACGTTATTTGGGAGAGCCATAGCTCTATGTGGGCGCCGTCAGTGGCATCCACACCACTCTGGAAGAGAGAGTGAATCACTTGTCATTACATGAGGCAGCGCGGCAGAGTGGAGTGGGGGAAGGGAAGCCCTCGCTTACCTCATGACCAGAGACCTGGATCATCACTCAGTTTACCAGTGAGTAATGAGTGCCTCCCGCGGCCTTGGCCCTCATCAGTATCAAACTGTTCTCATAACAAGAATCATGAGGTTATCTACTCATCGTATGTATCTACTCAGTGTATGGCGTGTGTGATCATCTTAACGATACACGAGCGGGTGTCGGACCTGTGATTTCCTCCAGTGACCCACTGGTCTCTCTCTCTCTCTCTCTCTCTCTCTCTCTCTCTCTCTCTCTCTCTCTCTCTCTCTCTCTCTCTCTCTCTCTCTCTTTCTCTCCATAACTGGACCTCCCTCACTGTGCGTGTGTTCCTCGCTGAGGCAAGCATGACCCCAGCGACCAGACACTTCGTCAGAGAGCCTCAGTACTCTCACTGGCTCCTTTCAATCCATCAACCTCCAGCGCAGTCTAACATTATCAATCTCTATCTCGGACGCCTTTTCCCCGCAAAACTAATATTCTCATTATCAAGTTGTGTGTGTGTGTGTGTGTGTGTGTGTGTGTGTGTGTGTGTGTGTGTGTATTTACCTAATTGTACAGTTGGGGAGGGTGGGGGGGAGTGCTACACTCGTGAGGCCCCATCACTTGGACAGTCTCTATCACAATATAAATCTTCAAACATGTGTATGATGTGGTCATTTCCCCATCCTCGCTTGGTTTATTCCACCGCACCATAACAGTATATTTCCTCACAACTTTTAACATATTTCTAGCATCATAATTTCATGTTATGTCCTTTGGTTGTTCTATCCCTACATCAATCCGAGTTAAAACCTAAAAGGTTATGATTGAGTCACCCCTCACTCTTCACTCTTCCATGATGGGCAAATCTGAGACTTCTAAGCTTTCCCTGTCACTCAGCTCCGTTAATTCTGGTACCATCTTTGTTGTCCTCCTCTGGACCTTCTCTATTAGCTCTATGTTTCCTCAGGTTAGTTAACCCAACCTAAGAAGTATATGTTCTGGTATTGACCTTCTGTAGGACATGACCAGGTGGCTAAGCATTTCCTCATCATGAACTTGACTGTTGTTGTACCATCAGCCAGCAGACAGTTGGCCTCTTACACGTCCTCCTCAGGTGGGACGCTGGCAAACACGTCAGGCCTGATGTCGACTCCTGCGTCTCTCTCCACACACACATTCCTGCACCTTATTCCCGAGCAGATGTTATTCTTGGTGTGTGTGTGTGTGTGTGTGTGTGTGTGTGTGTGTGTGTGTGTGTGTGTGTACAGTGCTCAACACACCTCACACGTCTCCAAACTCATTACATCATCGATTGAGCAGGTGAGGAGCTGGTGTACCTGGGGGCAGTGACCGGTCGGTCCAGCCACACGTACCTGCTGGCCAGGGCGGTGCACGGTAGGTGCCCATCCTCTCACCGCATCATAAGACAACAACCAACCACTCATGCTCCGTGCCACCTGGCGCCCCTGTGCCACCTGGCGCCCCTGTGCCGCCTGGTGCCCTGTGCTGCCTGGTGCCCCTGTGCCACCTGGCGCCCCTGTGCCGCCTGGTGGCCCGTGCTGCCTGGTGCCCCGTACTGCCTGGTGCCCTATGACGCCTGGTGCCCCGTGCCGCCTGGTGCCCTATGACGCCTGGTGCCCCGTGCTGCCTGGTGCCCCGTGCTGCCTGGTGCCCCGTGCTGCCTGGTGCCCCGTGCTGCCTGGTGCCCCGTACTGCCTGGTGCCCTATGACGCCTGGTGCCCCGTGCCGCCTGGTGCCCTATGACGCCTGGTGCCCTATGACGCCTGGTGCCCCGTGCTGCCTGGTGCCCCGTGCTGCCTGGCGGGAAGTGAATCAGAAGGATGCCACAGCTTTACGTCTCCTGTAGCCCCAGTAGTCCGGCCTGCTTACCTGGGTTTTAAGCGGCCTCAGACACGATCAGAAGGACCTGCTTGGCTAGATCCCAGCCAGGTGCTCCTCCCCCTCCTCCTCCCTCCACCGTATTACAGTGTTATGACGCTGCCCTCCTCCCACCCAACCACCCACCGCCGCCCCTCCCTCCAGCTCCAGGACTACCATCGGAATTTGTATTCTTGATCGTAAACTGGGCGCTCAACCAGTAGACTGTATCACTTAAGAACATCTACTCCGAGTTCATGTTAATAATTAATGGTCTAAGGATCATGGTTCTCTCCGTTATGGACGTACAGAGTTGAGTGGCAAGACGATGTACGTCTGGTGGAAGATATTTCCTCATTGTAAGAAGGTGTTGGTGAATATTGTATGTGGCGTCACTGTGTTCACCCGGTAATGACACACACACACACACACACACACACACACACACACACACACACACACATACACAAACACCACACACACACACACACACACACACACACACACACACACACACACACACACACACACACACACACACACACACACACACACACACACACACACACACACACACACACACACACACACACACACACACACACACACACACACACACACACAACATACACACACACACACACACACACACACACACACACACACACACACACACATACATACACACACACACACACACACACACACACACACACACACACACACACACACACACACACACACACCATACACAAACACCAGACACACACACACACACACACACACACATACACACACACACACACACACACACACACACACACACACACACACACACACACACACACACACACACACCAGGGGTAAAGAGTGATCATGTCATGCGTCAGCTGGATTACCTGCTAAATGAGGAAGCTAAACGTGCAGACGAGAGATGTGACTTGCAGTGAGGAATCAACCCAGGGAACTTCGCACATCTCAAGCTTTTCTACGCTGACTGGGAAATGGAATTTAATAGCCATGAAGCAGAGTACTGTGGTGAAAGGTTCTGTAGAATTTCACTATGAAGGATTAGAAGGATGGAGATCTCTAGCTTTAGATAGAGAGGGAAGGTTAAGAAAGATGGAAGATTGGTTCTACCCAAGATGTCAAAAAGCAGGGGAGCTTCGTGATGTGTAGTGATGAGGATACAGACCACAATCCAGCCAGCCACCACCTGATGGTATACGGCAACAAGGAACCAGTGAAGTCAGGTATGGAACGAGAAACAAAGGAACTTTGAAAACAACGTTGTGGACAAGGCTGGTGAATATACTAAACTTCCCCATACATTCATCATCAGGAGTCAGTGGTCTCCTAAAGAGTAGCCAATCAGGCTGAGGGATTCAGAGGGAAGAATTGTAAAGGATATTATTAGGAAACAAGAGGAACTAAAATGAAAAAAATTACGAATATTTTCCCAGTAAAAGATTCTATAGCCCCAAAACCAGTGACAGAATAAGAACAAGGTTTTTGGCAGCAATCATATAACTAGAAAATGAATGAACACAATACAAAATGGTCTTGACACATATAAAGCTCAGGATCCTGAGGAAATTTCACCATACGTGCGGAAGATGATGTGTACCGGTACACTAGACACAATGTTGACATTACTGTTCAAATTGTCGCTTCGGTTTCTACGAGAGAGTGAGCTCTGTCTCAAACAAAAGGGAAGGCTTGGAGTAGTTTCTGTATCTGGACTGCCAGAAAACATTATACCGCATGGGAGGCTGATTAAGAAGCTGGATCACCAGACAATAATAATGGGTAGACTCCTGTAATGGGCACAAGATTATCTTAATGGAAGGAAATAAAGGACACATGTCAAAGTGGCACTCTCCAATGGGGCCGAGGTCACCATCGGAGTGCCGCAGGGTTCTGTTCGAGAACAGTTCATCTTTAAGTGAATGACTTGCCAGAAGGTATGGACTCCTATATGAAGAGGTTTGCAGATGATGCCAAGGTCATGAGGGAAGTGAACAGTGAGGAGGACTGTATCAACTTACAAGGGGACCTCAACACACTCCAAACTTGGCTGGTGAAATTCAACCCGAAATAATCATAAGTAATAAGGATGAGAGGAAGTGAGAGGACTCAATATAATGATCATCTGGAAGGTTATAAGTTCCAAGATTCTGTGTGAGAGGAACTTGGAAGTTGACATCGTTCCTAACCTGTCGCCAGAGTCCAATATTTGGGAAAAAGGAGAAAAACTGTCTTCTGGCAAATATTTGAATATCCTTCAAGTATACTGATAATGAAATATTCAGGTAACTGTTCATATGCTACATTAGACAAAAACTAGAATATGCTTCTCAAGTTTGGTCAATGCACCTACATAAGCAGAAAGAGCTAATAAAGGAGGTGTAGAGGAGAGCAACAAAGATGGTAGCAGAAGAGAGATGAGTTAGTTATAGCAAGTGTTAGAGACTGAATGACTCTACCATGGAATGAGAATGTAGTCTGATGAAAACATTTTAGAAGAATACTAAACTAAATCCACCACAGGTCATAACATACCACGATGAAACAACAACCTTGTTAGAAAAGATATGAAGAAGTAATTTTACAACGTAGGAGTTGTGGAGGAATGGAATATACTGAGTCATCAAACTGTGAATGTGGACAGCATATACAAGTTTGTATGGTAGTGGAGTGAAGCGGTAACACAAAGACACAAACACACACACACACACACACACACACACACACACACACACACACACACACACACACACCATAACCACTCTTATTTCGTATTCTATTGTGGCGCTACTGACTACCCCATTAGCGGTATGAACGGGTATCTACCTGTGCAAATGTTTTGAGTGGAAGTAATAACGGCACAAGACCATTAGCACGTCATGCGCACCGTGGCATTAATGCAGACACCATTAGCACGTCAGAAGACACTGTGGCGTTAGTGCAGAGACCATTAGCACGTCAGGAGACACTGTGGCGTTAGTGCAGAGACCATTAGCACGTCAGGGAACACTGTGGCGTTAGTGCAGAGACCATTAGCACGTCAGGAGACACTGTGGTGTTAGTGCAGAGACCATTAGCACGTCAGGAGACACTGTGGCGTTAGTGCAGAGACCATTAGCACGTCAGGAGACACTGTGGTGTTAGTGCAGAGACCATTAGCACGTCAGAAGACACTGTGGTGTTAGTGCAGAGACCATTAGCACGTCAGGAGACACTGTGGTCACCACTCCACCACTGACTGATCACAGCACAAGTGAGCCATGTTTCATTCACGTCATCCCAGGTGTGGTTACACATGACCCTACACTGCATACCTGCACCATGCACCCACCGCAGGTGTGGTTACCCATGACCTCACACTACACACCTGCACCATGCATCCACCGCAGGTGTGGCTACCCATGACCCCACACTGCACACCTGCACCATGCACCCACCACAGGTGTGGCTACACATGACCCCACACTGCACACCTGCACCGTGGACTCACCGCAGGTGTGGCTACACATGATCCTACATTGGATACCTGCACCATGCACCCACCGCAGGTGTGGCTACACATGACCTCACATTACACACCTGCACCATGCACCCACCGCAGGTGTGGCTACCCATGACCCCACACTACATACCTGCACCATGCACCCACCGCAGGTGTGGCTACACATGACTCCACACTGCACACCTTCACCGTGCACCCACCGCAAGTGTGGCTACACATGACCCCACACTGCACACCTGCACCATACACCCACCGCAAGCGTGGCTATACATGATCCTACACTGCATACCTGCACCATGCACCCACCGCAGGTGTGGCTACACATGACCTCACACTACACACCTGCACCCACCGCAGGTGTGGCTACACATGATCCTACACTGCACACCTGCACCACCATACACTTATCCCAGGTGTATTTACGCTAAACCCCGGCTACACACCTGTACCACACTCATCACAAGTGGGTCGAGATATGTCCCCCATCCTCCACACGTGCCAAAAACATTCAGTCACATGTATAGCCACCTCCCCGCCCACCTTGGACGGTTCTGCACACTCCCAACGTCAAGATGTGGACGAGACTCAACATCTTGACGTGGCACAACCGTATGACGTAGTGAGCCTCGAACCCACGACCACAGGTCACTGACAAAACAGGAACAGACAAGCCACTACGTGGGCCTCATTACCCGGATACACACATGAGGTGTGAGGGGATCTTATGATTATCCTCCCCCCTAGTAAGAGTGATCATGCAAATGTTCATGGCAGATGGTCAGCGGGTCACGTCTCAATCTTATTTCAGCCCAGGTTGTGGGGCAGGTCAGCACAGTGGACGAGGGTCACTACCTGGGCTGTTTCCTGCCACTTTTTCCGTCCATTTCTTTCTTTCGTTTCTTGCAGGAGGAGGAAGGGCAGGGCAGGTGAGTGGTGGGTACATTAGCACATTAAGGCGGCCGCCTCCACTCCCCGTGTCCGGGGCGTAATCTGGGCCTCCTCGGGCGCCCACTTAGAGACCGTAGCTGTGAGCATTATTTCAGGTAGCGCAATGACTCCCTATCGCTCAGCCAGCCCAGTTGCACTCACCCACCGCTTTATAACCTGGCAACACGAAGCCTTGAAAGGTACCGTGCAATTATTCCCTTATATACGACGGGAAAAAAAGGCGGAGGTCGGCAGGAGTTTCTCTACCTGCTGGAGGAGGAGCGGGAGGTGGGGCGCCGCCGCCGCAATGGGGCGGGCGCAGCTGGTATCCTGCAGGAGGTCTGCGGATGGTTCTGTGAAGGTTCACACTAGGTGGTGATGAGAGGGAGGCGCGTCCAGCTGGTGATGAGAGGAAGGGCGTCCAGGTGGTGATGAGAGGAAGGGGTGTCCAGGTGGTGATGAGGGGGAGGGGCGTCCAGCTGGTGATGAGAGGAAGGGGCGTCCACGTGGTGATGAGAGGAAGGGGTGTCCAGGTGGTGATGAGGGGGAGGGGCGTCCAGCTGGTGATGAGAGGAAGGGCGTCCAGGTGGTGATGAGAGGAAGGGGTGTCCAGGTGGTGATGAGAGGAAGGGCGTCCAGGTGGTGATGAGAGGAAGGGGTGTCCAGGTGGTGATGAGGGGGAGGGGCGTCCAGCTGGTGATGAGAGGAAGGGCGTCCAGGTGGTGATGAGAGAAAGGGGCGTCCAGGTGGTGATGAGGGGGAGGGGCGTCCAGGCGGTGATGAGGAGGAGGGGCGTCCAGGTAGTGATGAGAGGAAGAGGCGTCTTCGTGGTGATGAAGGGGAGGGGCGTCCAGGTGGGGATGGAAAAGGGGATAACCTGACGGTTGGGGGGAGGGGGGGTAAGTGAAGATGTGAGACCAGGGTTGGGGAGGGGGGGAGGGGGTTACTAGTGTGGTGATGTGGTTGGTGCTGGTGCCATGGTATGATGGGGACTACACTGGTGGTGTGGTAGGCGCCGGTATGACGGTATAATGGGTACTGGTGTGGTATGGTTTGGTGTGGTGAGGTAAGAAGAGGTATGATGTGGTGTGGTGTGGTGTGGTGGGGAAGGGTATGGTGAGATGTGGTGTGGAGTGGTGTGGTGAGGTGGGGTGGGGTGGGGTGGGGTGGGGTGAGGTGGGGTGAGGTGAGGTGAGGTGGGGTGGGGTGAGGTGAGGTGAGGTGAGGTGAGGTGAGGTGAGGCGTGGTGTGGTGGGGAAGGGTGTGGTGGGGAAGGGTGTGGTGTGGAGTGGTGTGGTGTAGAGTGGTGGGGTGTGGTGTGGTGGGATGTGGTGAGGTGAAGTGAGGAGAGGCGAGGTGTGGTGTGGTGTGGTGTAGTGTGGTGGGGTGTGGTGGGGTGTGGTGTGGTGTGGTGTAGGGTGGTGTGGTGTGGTGAGGTGTGGTGTGGTGTGGTGTGGTGTGGTGTGGTGTGGCGTGGCGTGGTGTGGTGAGGTGTGGTGTGGTGTGGTGTGGTGGTGTGGTGTGGTGTGGTGGGGTGCGGTGTGGTGTGGTGTGGTGTGGTGTAGTGTGGTGTGGTGTGGTGAGGTGTGGTGTGGTGAGGTGTGGTGTGGTGTAGTGGGGTGCGGTGTGGTGTGGTGTAGTGTGGTGTGGTGTGGTGTAGTGTGGTGTGGTGTGGTGTAGTGTGGTGTGGTGTAGTGGGGTGCGGTGTGGTGTGGTGTAGTGTGGTGTGGTGTGGTGTGGTGTGGTGTGGTGTGGTGTAGTGTGGTGTGGTGTGGTGTAGTGTGGTGTGGTGTGGTGTAGTGTGGTGTGGTGTGGTGTAGTGTGGTGTGGTGTAGTGGGGTGCGGTGTGGTGTGGTGTAGTGTGGTGTGGTGTGGTGTGGTGTGGTGTGTGGTGTGGTGTAGTGTGGTGTGGTGTGGTGTAGTGTGGTGTGGTGTGGTGTAGTGTGGTGTGGTGTGGTGTAGTGTGGTGTGGTGTGGTGTAGTGTGGTGTGGTGTAGTGGGGTGCGGTGTGGTGTGGTGTAGTGTGGTGTGGTGTGGTGTGGTGTGGTGTGGTGTGGTGTGGTGTAGTGTGGTGTGGTGTGGTGTAGTGTGGTGTGGTGGGTGCGGTGTGGTGTGGTGTAGTGTGGTGTGGTGTAGTGGGGTGCGGTGTGGTGTGGTGTAGTGTGGTGTGGTGTGGTGTGGTGTGGTGTGGTGTGGTGTGGTGTAGTGTGGTGTGGTGTGGTGTGGTGTGTGGTGTGGTGTGGTGTGGTGTGGTGAGGTGAAGTGTGGTGTGGTGTGGTGTGGTGTGGTGTAGTGGGGTGCGGTGTGGTGTGGTGTAGTGTGGTGAGGTGTGGTGTGGTGGTCTGATAGTCTCATGTGGTAGGTCCGGTGCAGTTCAGTGGTGGAGGATGGTGTGGTAGTAGGTCCCTTGATGTGGTAGGCGTTGGTGTGTCTGACGAGCAGTAATGTGGTGAGGCAGAGTAGTGGTTGTTAATATGATGGAGTGTTGACGTAAGTGGTGGAATCTGGTGTGGTAGTAAGGGGAGTATAATAATGTGTGGTGGACGCTGGGGCAGTGTGATGAGTGCTATTGTGGTGGTGGTGTGGACTAGTGTAGTGGTGGTGTGGACTAGTGTAGTGGTATGATAGCCACTGGTGTGGTGGTGGTGTGGACTAGTGTAGTGGTATGAAAGCCACTGGTGTGGTGGTGGTGTGGACGAGTGTGGTGGTATGATAGCCACTGGTGTGGTGGTGGTGTGGACGAGTGTGGTGGTATGATAGCCATTTCTGTTGAGGTCTGGTATAGTGGTGTTGGTGTGGTGGTGGTGTTGGTGTGGTGGCGGTGTTGGTGTGGTGGTGGTGTTGGTGTGGTGGTGGTGTAGCTGTACTGGTGTGGTGGCGTGTTGTAGTGGTATTACCATGGTGGAGTGGTAAAGTGATGTTAGTGTGGTGGGCGCTAGTGTGAGGACGGTGTTGGCGTGGTAATGGTGCGGTAGAGGACAGTGTGGTGGGTGGTTGTGCGGTGGTGGGTAGTGTGGGGTGGTATGGTGTAATGTAGCGGGTGGTATTGCTGGAAGTGGTGTTCCAGTAGAGGATAGTGTGGAGGAGTGTAGTGTAAGGTGGCAGTGCAGGGGGTGGTGGTGGGGTTAATGACAGTGTAGTGGGTGGTTTATGTGGCAGAGGGTAGTGTGGGATGGTATGTTGTAGTTTGGGGTGGTACAGTGGTGTGTGGTGGGTGGTCGTGTGCTGGTGGGTAGTTTAGTGGGTGCTTGTGTAGTGTGGTGGGTTGTAGTGTAGAGGGTGGTGGTGAAGTAGAGGACAGTGTAGTGGCTGGTGGAGGATAGATGATGTGGTGGATAGTGCTCTAGGGAGTGGTGAGAGGTGTGGTGTAGGGGGTGGCTGGTAGTAGTGTAGGGGTTGCTGGGTGGTAGGTGGTGTGATGGGTGGTAGTGTAGGGGTTGGTGAGTGGTAATGTAGGGGTTGATGGGTGGTAGGTGCTGTGGCGGGTGTCAGTGTAGAGAATGGTGGGTGGTGTGGTGTAGAGGGTGGTGGATGGTAGTGTGGTTGATGGGTGGTGTGGTGAGGAAGGAGGTGTGGTGGATGGAAGGCAGTGTGGTGGGTTGTGTGGTGTAGGGGTGGTGGATGGTAGTGTGGTTGATGGGTGGTGTGGTGAGGAAGGTGGTGTGAGTTGTGTGGTGCAGGGGGTGGTGGATGGTAGTATGGTTGATTGGTGGTGTGGTGGGTGGAAGGCGGTGTGAGTTGTGTGGTGTAGGGGGTGGTGGATGGTAGTATGGTTGATGGGTGGTGTGGTGGGTGGAAGGTGGAGTGGTGGGTGGTGTAGTGTAGGGGGTGGTGGGTGGTAGTGTGGTTGATGGGTGGTGTGGTGGGTGGCAGTGTAGAGGTTGGTGTGTTGTGGGTGGTGTAGTGTAGGGAGAGGTGGATGGTAGTGTGGTTGATGGGTGGTGTGGTGGGTGGAAGGTGGTGTGGTGGGTGGTGTAGTGTAGTGGGTGGTGAGTGGAAGTGTAGGGGTTAGTGTGTGGTAAGTGGTGTAGCGTAGGGGTGGTGGATGGAAGGTGGTGTGGTGGGTGGTGTAGTGTAGGGGTTGGTGGGTGGTAGTGTGGTTGATGGGTGGTGTGGTGGGTGGTAGTGTAAGGGTTGGTGTGTGGTAGGTGGTGTAGTGTAGGGGTTGGTGTGTGGTAGTGTGGTTGATGGGTGGTGTGGTGGGTGGTAGTGTAAGGGTTGGTGTGTGGTAGGTGGTGTAGTGTAGGGGTAGGTGTGTGGTAGTGTGGTTGATGGGTGGTGTGGTGGGTGGTAGTGTAAGGGTTGGTGTGTGGTAGGTGGTGTAGTGTAGGGGTTGGTGTGTGGTAGTGTGGTTGATGGGTGGTGTGGTGGGTGGTAGTGTAAGGGTTGGTGTGTGGTAGGTGGTGTAGTGTAGGGGTTGGTGTGTGGTAGTGTGGTTGATGGGTGGTGTGGTGGGTGGTAGTGTAGGGGTAGGTGTGTGGTGGGTGGCGGTGTGGCAGGAGGGGGTGCTTGCTGGGAGACGGGTGGAGGGGAGATCCTCCCAATACCCAGTTGTCATGTCGGGTCTGGGCGGACCCGTGGATTACGGTGGTCAGACCGCCTGTAATAGCACAAGTCAATTTACTCACCACACAATATACAACCAGGTAAATTAGGACACACACAACCTTACCTACGGGGGCCAACGCGATCATGGTATGACCAGCGTCCGTGCACCACCAGCAGGCAATCCCCTGCCTTCACCAGCAGGCAACCGCAGTCAACGCTGCGCCATCTATTACCTGGAGGCTCGGCGGTATAAGGACCCCCCCCCCCCCCGGCACCCAGACACTCCACCAGACCCAAGACCTCGGGCCCACCCCACCTCCTCTCCCCTACATTCCAAAAGCAAAAACACCTGAAGGTCATTCAAGAAGTAAGCTACCCACATGTCATAATCGTAAAAACTTATGCGGCCGTAGCGTGGGAAAGGCCAGGCCAGCGCCGCCCTGCGAAATTGGAGTTTTGCGTGTGTCAAGGGTGTTGGGTCGGCCGTAAGCCACCACCCCAGCTGTCTCACCCCGGGGGACGGGGTGCCCACACCCCACCCGGGGGTCAAGCACTGGGCAGATGAAGCGCCCGGTGCGCATACTTCCAAGTTATACGTCAGATGAACTCAACACTCATACCCACCTTATATGTCTCCCTGGGGCGTCCTACCTCAGGGAAAGGCCGTGGTATGCAGGCAGGGTCATGGGTGTGGACGGTCATGGCATGAGAGGTTCTGGATGTGGGAGGTCATGGTATGCGAGGTCATGGGTATGGAAGGTCATGGTGGCTGGGCCTGACCTGTCTGTGAGGTCAAGTGGGTCCCCTGGCCACAGTCCTCCCTACCTTCTCTGTGGGTGATGGGCGCCGCCGGTGCACTACACTTGCCACTACTGAGTGTGGTGGCCGTCAGGAGCAAGTGAGGTGACTCCTCACACCTCCAGGTGTGAGGCGGCCTCACAGGGCCAGGTGAGGTAGCCTCACAGGGCCAGGTCCTTACACCTCCAGGTGAGGTAGCCTCACAGGGCCAGGTCCTCACACCTCCAGGTGAGGTAGCCTCACAGGGCCAGGTCCTCACACCTCCAGGTGAGGTAGCCTCACAGGGCCAGGTCCTCGCCCAATGATCCTTTTCTTTATCAAGGTTTTTGTGGTAAGGAAAATAATGATGCAGATTATACCGTTGGAACGAGGAGCTGGAGTGCTTGGCTGGCCCTGTGTCTGACTCGTAACGACATTGACTTAGTCGCTCCTGACATCAAAATAGGAAACTACCCCGTCTGGTTCACGAAGTGGTGTTTTTACTGGATATTTGCATTTATATACCCGCGCTTCCAAGAGGCTAATGCTATAAAATCAACTTTGCATAGGGAGCGCTGAAACTGACTCCGTTTTCTCTGACGACCAGAGAGCCTCCCCCCCTCCCTTCCACCGCCGAGAACACCCCCCCCCACCTCCCCATTAGAGCCCTTGTGGCGGTGGAGAGGTAGGGGGTGGTATGGCCGCCTCCCCCACCCCTCCCTCCGGTAATACTTCAACCTGGTGAGGCAGAGGGAAGGGTACAGGACAGGTGAGGAGGAGGGGGGGTTAGGAACGGCACTTCACCTCACCTGCTGCTCACAGGGCAGCAGTGTCAGGCAGAGTGGGGAGGGACCAGGGAGAGCAAGGGTTAGGGGAGAGGAGGGGTCAGGGTAGAGGAGGGGTCAGTGTTAAATTGTCGGGAAGGGGTGAGGGGTCAGGGTCAGGGGGAAGGGGTGAGAGGAAGATAGTGACCCTGGCAGGGGAGGTCCCAGGAACGAGCGCCTCACGATGCTGACCTAACGAGTGACAGAGGCTGACGTGGAGGTGAGTGACCTGATGTGACGACGTGTGGCTTCAGGACCCCAGTACATAGATGCACCACACCCTCCCAGAACACACCCCACGTCTGCATAACCTCCCCACCCCCAGAACACATCCCACGTCTGCATAACCTCCCCACCCCCAGAACACACCCCACGTCGCCACTACCTCCCCACCCCCAGAACACACCCCACGTCGCCACTACCTCCCCACCCCCAGAACACATCCCACGTCGCCACTACCTCCCCACCCCCAGAACACATCCCACGTCGCCACTACCTCCCCACCCCCAGAACACACCCAACGTTTAAAGATCACATAAACACCTGAGAACATAGGGTCAACTCGAGTCCACACGAAGCAGCAACATTAAGTTGGTGAGCCGTTGTGTGACAACGGTGGTGTCTCCACACAAGGGTTTATCTTCCTGTTATGTTGGCTGTGTTAGTGAGGCGTGTGAGGTCAAGTCGTCTGCCTGTGTGAGACAGACGCACCACTGGAGGACCCCTCCCAACACTTCCCGGGTGTGAACACGTCCCTCTAATCACATGCCCCAACCATCCAAGGCTGCCATGATATACGTGGCACTGACCTTTGTACTGAACACATACGAAAGCCAACCTCCTCAGCCACACACAATACCTGATACCTGAGAGATGTTTGGACACACACACACACACACACACGCGCGCGCGCGCGCGTCACCAGTGAGTGGCTGGTCGCTGTACCAGACACGCGACCGTTCAGTAAACCAACAATCTGTAGGATTACTGCTACACTCACACTAGCGACCAGTCGACCCAGGCACCATCCTTCTCCTCCCTCCACCTTCCACAACCCAGCCTCCTTAACCCTCCTGGTCAACAAGTTGTTCCATACAGTCATCACTAACATCTGATTGCCTCACTCCACATTTCGAGTGCGAATGTTTAACACTGAGCAACGTAATCTTGTACATAAGATCAACTTTCATTGGTCGTCCAGACAACAACTGGAACTTGTTTAATTACCTCTGGATCTGGACGGATTCAGGTCAGCCCATCTGATCCCGTGAGCTATCAGGTCGCATGAGTCCACAAAGACGCTCTCAAGATGCTATAATGTTGTCCTGATATGAACAATGATCTTTAAATGTTGTTGGTGACCCTCCAACAACACCCGAGGACGTGGTGACCCTCCACCACCACCCTCGAGGACGTGGTGACCCTCCAACAACACCCGAGGACGTGGTGACCCTCCACCACCACCCGAGGACGTGGTGACCCTCCACCACCACCCTCGAGGACTTGGTGCCCCTCCAGCACCACCCTAGGACTTGGTAACCACACTCACACCACATGAGGAGAGGAACATCCCCAGCCCACACGTAAGGACCCCATGCACAATATAAGGGAAACTCTGATCCCAGCGAGGCTGAGTCACTGGAAAGGGAGGCGGGGGGGGGGGGGGGGGGGGGGGTTTGGACAGGCAGGCCGAGCACCAACCGAGGGAGGGAGGTGGAGGGGCAGGCCGAGTCCCTACCAAGGGAGGGAGGTGGGCAGGCAGGTAGAAAGACAGTGAAACCGAAGAAGAGGAATATTTTGAGGGCAAGAGTGTTAGGGCGAGGGAGTGTAGGACCCGTAATGGATACCCTCATGAAAGGTGAATTGAAATGGCGAGGACTGAGGTGCAGGAGGGAGGGAGGGAGGGACAGAGCAAAGTATAATTGTGGCACCCACGCCATTACGGCGTATTATACGCTAGAGGGGTACACCCCTCTAACATACTGAGTAATGGTTCAGTTAATAATTCCTAATGTCTTGAATGTAATAGGAAATGGCAGGCGCCGTGCAAGTGCGTCTAAGAAAGTATAGAGTGCACGATGAGAGGGGGAGGATAATGTGTGTGTGTGGTGGTGTAGTGCTCCCTGCCACTACCACCTTCTCCCTCACAGTGACCAGTATGCAGGAAGCCCCACGCCACCGTAGTAGAAAGATGTGCACAAAGACTGGTGATAGTGTGTGTGTGTGTGTGTGTGTGTGTGTGTGTGTGTGTGTGTGGCCCATAATACTTGGCAGGTGTTGGTGACAATAGCAACTCCTTCCGCCCCTCCCTTGGGAAACACACTAACCAGTGTGTGTGTGAGTACAATAGGCCTGGGAGAGGCACTCTCCTCCTCTGGTCTGGGATAATGCCTGGCGAGTGTGTCAGGTGTGATGAGGGAGGGATACAGTGGCGGCCGCTTCTCCGTGCCTCTCTCATGGTCTCCATCCACACCAGGACAACATCTCCACGCCTCACATGGCCGAACACCAACACACTCTACAACAAACTCCTTCTCTGATCTTAACACCTTCACACACTCTACTGCTATGATCCACATATGTACCCTCACACACTCTGCTGGAGACAACACACAGACGGACACACACAGGAACAATTCACACAACATTCCTACCCATTAAGATAACTTTCTCGTCCATGGCTTGTGGTTGTCTGTGATGAACCTGGGCAATGGCTAGAAACCTCAAGAACAATATCATGTGTTCTACATCACACGACCATCTCACTTCTCACAAGTAGTCTCCCTTGTACCGTCAATTCCCCGGGGCAGGCTGTACCTGGCAGGTAAAATTCTGGCTTCAGTAAGATCCTGGTTACCTGTGGACCGCACAATAATGTATGTGGTACCTCAGCTCTACGTAAAACACCTGGTAACCAGTGGTGTAATGCAACAATGTACCGTGAGAGTACCTGGTACCTGGCAACAAATTACTGGACTCCAATGACAGTTACATATGTCCTACACTGTGGAGGCAATATAGTGACAAGCGCAGAGCCTGGCCCAGGTAACACAACTCTAGCATTCGTCCACTGGAGCAGTAGATGACAAGGGTGATTCCTGGCGGTGGATGACACAGGAGCACCTGGTGTTCTGGCTGTAAAATCCCT
This sequence comes from Panulirus ornatus, assembly GCF_036320965.1. Taxonomy (NCBI): domain Eukaryota; kingdom Metazoa; phylum Arthropoda; class Malacostraca; order Decapoda; family Palinuridae; genus Panulirus; species Panulirus ornatus. The sequence goes on from NC_092233.1 coordinate 30,625,802, forward strand.
TTGTATATCCACACCACTACCCAGGTCAGAGCCTCAGCCATACACGGTCTCCTTAAATCTGGGCCGTGAAGGATTACCTTCCGTGACGCTCCTGGTCATCAATTTCGAGAATAACATCAATAGAGAGAGGGAGGGAGGGAGGGAGGGAGGGAGGGAGGGAGGGGGAGGAGGGTAATTTATAGGCTGGCCTACTGGCATTATGCATGAGCCTCAGAAGGGTCACCCCTACAGTACCGACCTTCCCTGCCGATAGGCCTCCACCCTCACCCTGTGCCTCTCATCTCTCTCTCTCTCTCTCTCTCTCTCTCTCTCTCTCTCTCTCTCTCTCTCTCTCTCTCTCTCTCTCTCACACACACACACACACACACACACACACACACACACACACCGTGAAAGAGAGAAGAGTAAAGGATGACTTATCACAACTTTTACGATTTCAAAACACATATGATGACTTACACAAAGACCAGTTCTTCGTGAGATGTAGGGACAGCAAAACCAGAGGACATAACATGAGATTAAGCCAGAAATTTGTTAAAAATAGACGTAAAGAAGTAGTCTTATAGTATGAGAGTGACGGATGACTAGACTAAAATGGTTCATGCAGACGTATGTAAGACACTCGAGAATGTCCAAGAGGTGGAGCCCCACGAGTGTAAACTCTCCCAGCTTACGTGTCAGATCAAAGACCACCTGTTGAACTACCTCTCCCACGGAAGATGGCAAACCCACTCATCACTCATAAACAATTTGGGTAATTAAATATTCATATATATATATATATATATATATATATATATATATATATATATATATATATATATATATATATATATATATATATATGGGGAGAGGTTTGTCCTCATGCTGTCCCGTCTCTCACTTTTATCTTATATTTGTAACATCACTACTCCGATGTGTGTAAACACACACACACACATATACACACGAGCAAAGGTCATAAATCATGATAAAAACTTGTTAATAAAGGTGTGAGGATGCGTCTTATGGAACAGAATGAATGAAGACAGGGTCAATGTAGACAACACACAAAATTCTTAAGAACATAAGACGTGAGGACTCTGCAGGAGGCGCACTGGCCCATGCTAGGCAGGTCCTGAGTCTGTCCACCACACAACCAACCTCCTGAACCCATAAACACATCATCCAACCTTCGTTTAAAGCCACCTAAAGACCCACGTAGCTTCCACTACTGTACTTGACAACTTGTTCCATAAATCTGATACACTATTCCTGAACCAATATTTACCCATATCTGACCAGATTCTTATTTTTTTTTAATCTAAATCCATTATTTCTTGTCCTATCCGGTGGCGCCATTCTTAATAACTTTATTCATGTTACCATTATTAATGCCCTTCACCCATTCATAAACTTCAGTCATATCCCCTCTAGCCCTCCTCCTCTTAAGTGTAAATCAAGTCTTTTTAACTTTTCTTCATAAGTCAGGTTTCTAATACCAGGAACCATTTTTGTCATTCGCCTTTGTACTCTCTCTAAACAATCTATATCAACAGCATAGCATGGAGCCCAAAACTGTACTGCATAATCCAAATGTGGTCTCACCAACACAAGATTAAGTTGCAATAATACTCTAGGAATTATATTGTTAACAGTCCCATTAATGAAACCTAACATTCTATTATCCTTATTTCACATTTAAATGCATTGTTGACGCGGGTTAAGATCCTTGCTCACCATTACCCCTAAATCTCTTTCATATTCTGTTTCACCAATAGTAATATTGTCCAGTTTGTAATCTATGTTCCTGTCTTTACCCACACTAAGTGTTGTGCATTTATCCAAGTTGAATTCCATTATCCATGTAGCCGCCCATTCTGATAATCTATTTAAGCCCCTCTGCAAATTCACTGAATTCTCATCTGAGTCAATTACGGCCCCATTTCTGTATCATCGGCAAATTTACACAAGTCGCTGTTTATTCCATATCCAAATCACTAATATATATAACAAACAAGAGCGGTCCCAACACTGACCCCTGAGGAACACCACTGGCTACATTGCCTCAGTCCGATGTAACTCCATTGATGCAGATCCTCTGTTTTGTGTCAGTGAGCCAGGCCTTAATGCAATTAAATACACAACCCCTGATGCCGTGTGCCGCTATTGTTCTAAGCAGACACTCATAAGGTACTCTATCACAAGCCTTGTTTAAGTCTAAGTATACAATATCATAACTCTTACCCTAATCAACAGTTTTAAATACTTTATTAAAGAAGGAGAGAAGGTTACTGAGACATGACTTCCCTTTTGTAAACCCACGTTGAGAATCCCTAATAAGATGATAATTTTCCAAGTGTTCACGTATTTTGTCCACTATAATTGATTCGAGAAATTTCCTCACAATAAATGTCAAGCTGATAGGACGATGATTAGAGGCAATGGATCTGTTCCCATTCTTAAAGATGGTAACGACATTTGCTGTCCACCTCCATTGCTTAGAAAATTGTATGATAGTTGAGAATGTTCAAATATTGAGGCCCCGCGAGTGTGTGTGTGTGTGTGTGTGTGTGTGTGTGTGTGTGTGTGTGTGTTATAAATAAAATAAATCTCCAATGTTACTTTCCATATCCATACGTGATAATCTGGGACATTACAAAATACAGATCACATCATCAGCCAATAAGTTACAACAGGACGAAGTACGAGTACATCACAGTACATTATACACTGTACATATTCACAAGTCAACAATCAATTACAAGTTACACTGGGAACACACACACACACACACACACACACACACACACACACACACACACACACATACACAGAAGCGCGCGCGCGCGTTCATGTTGTGGTCAGGCTGGGGCCTGTGTATGTTGACTCATAAGGTCATACCTCAGGGTGATGGAGGGTTGAGGAGGGTGGAAGGGGTCAACCACCTGGGAATGACTGGGGGTAAATGAGGTCAGGTCGGTTCCCGCTGCTCTGGTTGACCTCAGGGGTTGGGTCCTCGTCTCGTGGGTTATGGTTGTTACTTGAGAAGAGTTGTGGTGTTGTGTCTTGGTCCGTTGTATGGTTGTTGTTGTTGTTGTTGTTGTTGTTGAAGGAGCGGGTGTGTCTCAAAGTTCTGTGTGGAGGAGGAACGTTCTTGTGTCTGTGTCGGAACACCTGGCTTGTTGACACCATGATGGAGGAGGTCGTCCCAAGATGATCACTTGTTGTGGCTGTGCATAGGTCTGCCCTGATGACCCCCAGGTCTGCCCTGATGACCCCCAGGTCTGCCCTGATGACCCCCAGGTCTGTCCTGATGACCCCAGGTCAGCCCTGATGACCCCAGGTCTGTCCTGATGACCCCAGGTCAGCCCTGATGACCCCTAGGTCTGCCCTGCCATCGACCACATTCAGGTAAGTTTCCTAAGTTGGGTCACTTACGGTAAACACGTGTAAGTTCGTCACAGCCAACTTTGCTGTCAACACATGAGGGAGATCTTGTTCACCACGTGGATATGTAAATCTAAGCTTTGATGACTCCTCCAGGATTTGCCTTTACTGTTTTGAGTGACCCTCATTCCTAACTACCAGAAGACTGTCGTCAGTATAACGACAGCAGGTGCTAACAACCAGAAGACTGTCGTCAGTATAAAGAGAGTTAGCGTTTGGACAAATGTTCTGACCCAGTACGACTATGTATTCTAGACGTCACGTTCAGAAATGGGGGAGAGTCCCCCCTCCATCCTCCGATGCGGGACCCCACAGCTGCCACTCGAACTCGGTAGACTAGCTGCCGACGGGCGCTACGGATGGGGCGTCTGAGGGGAAGGTTTGTGGCTCGTCCTCCTAGACTATCAGGAGGTGTCCTTGGGGAGGGTCGGGTAGGGTGGATGAGGACGTCCTCCAGGATGCTGTAGTTATCCTCAGCAGCGATTGGTGGAGAGACGACGTCCAGGGATGGTAGAACCCCCTCAGGCCGGCTGCTGGGAAGGATCTGGATGAGTTCATTAGCGGAACGGAGCAAAAAACCTGACTACAATGTATGGGGTTATCATGTTGTTGGTCTGTTGGTGGAAGCGGTTACCAGGGAAGTGATAGAACGGAGTGTGTACACATTTTTATGGGTACTGACACTTGTGTAGGTATGACCAGGAGGCAGATGTGCGGTGGTGATGAGTGGTGATGGGTCAAGAGTGATGGGTCCAACTTGGGTGCTGTGGTTCATAACGGTGTTCCATTTGTTTCCATAGTTTCTTCTCTCAAGAAGTACCCAGATGGTAGTGTTATAAGCTCCTCTGACTATGATGTTATCATCTTTCGTGTCATCATCATTCGTAAGTTCTGTTGGTTGACGAAGGTCTGAGGAGGTTGGGAGAGGCCAGTTTTCGTGTGTTTTCGTTCCCGCAGTTCAGCGTCAGACAGGGTCCACTATTTGGTCGAGCTGGTCGTATCTGAGTTATAAGTGACAGTTGTAAGTGACAGTTGTAAGTGACAGTTCACACTTTAGTTACATCTACGATGAGGATCAATGAGGAACATATGAGAACACATCATAACTCTTCCTTGAATCGACACCATCTGACGACCAACGCCGGAGCGGGAGCAGATCACATACAGCTGCACGGGACACAGGCCATCAACACCCATGGAACCAAACCTGTTATCAACAGTCATACAACAGGCCAAGACACAGCACCACAACTCTTCTCACGTAACAACCACAACCCACGAGGACCCAACCCCTGAGGTCAACCAGAGCAGCGGGAACCGACCTGACCTCACTTACCCCCAGTCATTCCCAGGTGGCTGACCCCTTTCACCCTCCTCAACCCTCCATCACCCCGAGGTATGACCTTATGAGTCAACACACCCAGGCTCCAGCCTGACCACAACATGAACACTCTGAGGATGACCAGGTGGGTGGACCACACCTTGTCTGATGATGACCATCTGATCAACCATGAACATCACATAATCAACTATGTACACCACATGATCAACTATGTACACCATCTGATCAACCATGTACATCACATAATCAACTATGTACACCATATGATCAACTATGTACACCATCTGATCAACCATGTACACCATATGATCAACCATGTACACCATTTGATCAACCATGTACACCATATGATCAACCATGTACACCATTTGATCAACCGTATACACCACATAATCAACTATGTACACCATATGATCAACTATGTACACCATATGATCAACCATGTACACCATATGATCAACCATGTACACCATTTGATCAACCATGTACACCATATGATCAACCATGTACACCATTTGATCAACCGTATACACCACATGATCAACTATGTACACCATATGATCAACTATGTACACCATCTCATCAACTATGTACACCATATGATCAACCATGTACACCATTTGATCAACCGTATACACCACATGATCAACTATGTACACCATATGATCAACTATGTACACCATCTGATCAACTATGTACACCATTTGATCAACCATGTACACCATTTGATCAACTATGTACACATGATCAACCATGTACACCACATGATCAACTATGTACACCATCTGATCAACTATGTACACCACATGATCACTATATACACCATGTGATAAACTATTTACACCATTTGGTTAATTATGTACACTATTTGGTTAATTATGTACACCATTCGGTCAAATATGTACACCATATGGTCAATTATGTACACCATTTTGTCAATTATGTACACTATTTAGTTAATTATGTACACCAGTTGGTCAATTATGTACACCATTTGGTCAAGTGAAGTGATTTGCAAGCATTGAATTTCTACTAGTCTTTAACACATGTATAAGTAAATATGTAGTTATTTATTCATTTATCTATTTATAATTACCCCAAACCTCTTGCTAAGATGGGGTTCTGGTGTTATACAGAACGTGTTTCAAGATGTGTCAGCATCTCAAGGCGACGCTACCTTCACTAGTAGGGGAACGTGGACTCTTTTACAATGAGGAATACGTACGTACAAGATGATGCTGGCAGCCCACCACCAGGTCTGGCCCGACCTGAGGGGGGAGGCAGGTCAGGACAGGTCAGGGGACTTCCCTGCAACGAACCAGTGGGGTCAGGAAGTTAGGGGAAACTCAAGATATCTCAACACGTTACTGGGACCAGCGGGGGGCACGTCACGTGAGGCGCGCGCGCGCGTGTGTGTGTGTCGCAAGGCCCGGGATAATTTATGGTCTACGGGATCACAGGAGAGAGAGAGAGAGAGAGAGAGAGAGAGAGAGAGAGAGAGAGAGAGGTTTCTCCGCTACACTAGCTAGATACAGAGCCACCTGACCATTCCAGGTCAACAAGCACGGGCCATTACGGGTCAACTGGCAGTTAGTGTGATGCTAGGTTGCGCCTCGTCTTACCTGTGACCATGGAGGCTGAAATAAAAGCAAAAAGCAGAAATTATTAAAACCGGTTTCGAAAACATAAGAAAAACAAAAATAATAATAATAATAATAATAATAATAATAATAATAATAATAATAATAATAATAGCTCAAAACAATATAATTTATGAGGTGTCTTTTAAGATATCATTCCATTTTATTTACGTCATTTAAATAAATTATATTAAATTAAAATTATCATAGATAGTAAATTGGATTTTTAAAAATATATATAAATTTACTTAAAGAAATCATTCTAAAATTAGCGTAACAGTTTACAGAACAGAAAATAATGGAGTTCAGAACGAAACAAAAATTATCTTGAAAACAGAAATGGCAAATAAGGACGAACGCACGAAAACATGACGACACATCCGGACGACAGAACCGGACGACACATCCAAATGACACAACCGGACGATACAACCGGACGACACATCCAGATGACACAACCGGACGACACATCCAGACGACACAACTGACGACACATCTGGACGACACATCCGGACGACACATCCGGACGACAGAACTGGAGGAAACTTTAGACAGTAAAACTGAATGGTACATTAGGACGACAGCTCTGAACGACGCATTCGAACAACGACACACACACAGACTTATATATATATATATATATATATATATATATATATATATATATATATATATATATATATATATATATATATATATATCACAACCTTCGACAGGTTGTATTTCTCCACCAGACCTGAAGGTAGGATGAACAACTGGGCTGGTTGTGAGCAGACTGCCTCTGTCCCGCCTGGGAATCGAACCCAGGCAAAGCCGCGCGTGATTCATGGTCAGCCACGGTAATTCATGGCACCACCTACCACACAGACCACCTACCACACAGAGATGTGGTTCATGGCACCACCTACCACACAGAGATGTGGTTCATGGCACCACCTACCACACAGAGATGTGGTTCATGGCACCACCTACCACACAGAGATGTGGTTCATGGCACCACCTACCACACAGAGATGTGGTTCATGGCACCACCTACCACACAGAGATGTGGTTCATCGCACCACCTACCACACAGAGATGTGGTTCATCGCACCACCTACCACACAGAGATGTGGTTCATAGCACCACCTACCACACAGAGATGTGGTTCATGGCACCACCTACCACACAGAGATGTGGTTAAGGTATGTCATCAAACATTCATAAACAGTAATTATTTTCCTTCGTACTTCACGGAGGGTACTGGTACCAGCACCTACCACACGGCCGGTCCACATGTGGTACCACTAACCTTACATGGACCAGCAGAGAGGGACCAGTGGTCCACACCAGCAGAGGGAAGCATTTACCACAGCTTAGTGCAAGATAATCAACGAGGGAACCACAGCTTACAGCAAGATAACCAACTGGTCTACCACAGCTTACAGCAAGATAACCAACTGGTCTACCACACCGTACAGCAGGATAACCAAATGGTCTACCACAGCGTACAGCAGGATAACCAACTGGTCTACCACAGCGTACAGCAGGATAACCAAATGGTCTACCACAGCTTACAGCAAGATAACCAACTGGTCTACCACAGCGTACAGCAGGATAACCAACTGGTCTACCACAGCGTACAGCAGGATAACCAACTGGTCTACCACAGCTTACAGCAAGATAACCAACTGGTCTACCACAGCGTACAGCAGGATAACCAACTGGTCTACCACACCGTACAGCAGGATAACCAAATGGTCTACCACAGCGTACAGCAGGATAACCAACTGGTCTACCACAGCGTACAGCAGGATAACCAAATGGTCTACCACAGCTTACAGCAAGATAACCAACTGGTCTACCACAGCGTACAGCAGGATAACCAACTGGTCTACCACAGCGTACAGCAGGATAACCAACTGGTCTACCACAGCGTACAGCAGGCTAACCAACTGGTCTACCACAGCGTACAGCAGGATAACAGAAGTAAAGTGCCACACTTTACAGTTGTATAACCACCCCCTCGTCCACTCCACCTCCCTAGTGTTAACAGTAAGTTATCAACATAATACACGTCTCAATATGGGACACTTTACACCGACCTCAGCCGCACTACCCTGTGTGTATGTTCATCGTCGCTCTAATGTTGAGGTACACTGTAAATAGGTACCGTCCTGGTGTCATGATAGGTGCAGTGTACCGTCGGGCACGTACCGTCCTGGTGCTCATGACGGGTGCAGTGTACCGTCGGGCTGGAGGTGGAGGTAGGTGGGGTCAGTGTCCAGGTAGGGGAGCCAGTGGACGACCGCTGCCCCACAGAGGCACACAACTCCCCAGGATGAACACAGTGAATCACAGGAGGGAGAGAGTGTTGGAGGAGTGTTGGTGGTGGTGTCGGAACACTCCACCACGGACGGGGAGTCGGGCACAACCCTCACCCCCGACTGCTTAACCCCTCCAGCGGGCCTGGTGGAGGGAGGGAGGGCAGGGGAAATTAGTCATAATTCAAGGGAGGGAGGGATGGGGCAAGACCCGGCGTCCGGCAAGGTGGGCGCTGAACGCCGGGCTCCTGGTCCGTCCAACCTCACTACCTGTCACACACACACACACACACACACACACACACACACACACACACACACACACACACACACACACACACACACACCTGTTGCCCTTACCCTACCTTAGGAGAACCGTGAGGGAGACAAACTGTCTCATGGCAAATATCAAGATCGAATTTAAGTACAAGGATAGGGAAACTTTCTGGGAACTTTTCACATGGCACATTAGGCCAATGTTGGAAGACATTACTCAAGATTGGTTGCCTCACTTAACAGCAGGAGGAGCTGATGTTTACATGGTCGGAAACATGGCAACATGGATGCTACCAGAACTGAGACAACTGAGTTACAGTAAGAGGTTAAGGGTCATGCATTAGTCCACCATGAAAGAGAGAAGAGTAAGGGATGCCTTGATCATACACATTAAGTTCTAAGCCAGTTTAATGAGCTCAACGGTGAACAATTCTTCGACAGGTGGAGACAGAACAACCAGATGGCATAACATGAAGCTGTGAAGAACTAGTCATTAAAGAATGTTCACGGCACACAGCACTCCACACCTCCCTCACCATACACGACCAACAACAACAGGTAATTCAACACTGCATGTATACCAGCAAGACAGATCCACAGGTAAGAACACGTCTCTTTATACTCCAGTGTCTCATGAATGGCTCGGGCTACACCACCACCACCATCTCTCTCTCTCTCTCTCTCTCTCTCTCTCTCTCTCTCTCTCTCTCTCTCTCTCTCTCTCACACACACACACACACACACACACACACACACACACACACACACACTGCTGGATGATATAGGAAGGATTTGTTCGAGAGAAACGCGACGCTTCCACAAGATTACGAAACATTTCCTTCAAGTATAAACTTGCCTCAGCCAGGGTGGGTTCGACCCACCACCAGCACCGACAGCCAGGCTGGGGAGATACGGCCTGGGGAGCAAGCCAGACTGGGGAGAAGATCAGGTTGGGGAGGAAATCAGACTGGGGAGGTCATGCCCGGAAGAAGTGGCTTGGGGAGGTCAGGCCAGGCTGGGGAGAGGTGGGCTGGATAGGAGGCAAGTCTAGGAAGAGGCGGAATGGGGAGGATACCAGGCTGGGAAGAAGGCCAGTCTGGGGAGAGGTAGGCTGGGGAGCCCAGGCCAGGCTGGAGAGAGGTGGGCTGGACGGGAGGTTAGGCTAGGGAGAAGCGGGCTGGGGAGGAAGCCAGGTTGTGAAAAAGATGACGGTGGGGAGGAGGTTAGGGCAGGAGGAAGCGGTCTGGGGAGGAGGAAAGGCTGGGGAGAGGTGGGTTGGATAGGAGGCTAGTCTGAGAAGAGACGGGGCTGTGAAGATGAACAGATAGGAAAGAGATGTACCTGAGGAGGCGGCCGTGATCAGGGGAGGTCGGTTGGGGAGACCAGGCTGGGGAGAAGTCCAGGTTAGGGAGTGGACCAGAATGGGGAGAGGGGGGGGGGTGGTCAGCAGTTCAGGTTGGAGGGTTACTAAGGTGAGGCAGGAGGAAGGGCGTGGGGAGGAAGTAGGGGGAGGGGAGGCAACAGCAGGAGACAGGATGTGGGGAGATAACGGCAATAAGTCGGGGTGGGGAGGCAACAGCAGGAGGCAGGATGTGTGGAGGTAACAGCAGGAAGTAGGGGGTGGGGAGGCAACAGCAGGAAGCATAGGTGGGGAAGCAGCAGCAGGAAGTAAGGGGTGGGGAGTCAACAGCAGGAGGGAGGGTGTGGGGAGACAGCAGCAGGAAGTAAGGGGTGGGGAGTCAACAGCAGGAGGCAGGGTGTGGGGAGACAGCAGCAGCATGAGGCATGGCGAGGGGACATAGCAGGAGGGGGAGGCAAGGGTAGGAAGCAAGGGGGTGGGAAGACAGGAGGTAGGGCGAGGGGGAGACAGCAGGAGGAGGAGGAGGAGGAGGTGGAGGCAAGGCGTGAGGAGGGAGGGGCAGGTGGGAGGCCCCAGTGCCCAAGCAACAGTGGGGTGTATCCTAGCTACGGACTGGCCTCCTCAGGGGGAGTTAAGTGGACATCATTACCACGCATTCTTTCCCGCTGCTTCGTATTAAAAGCCTAATGTGATTTTAATTATGAATTTTAATACATGTAATGGGCCTTATGAGGCAGGTGGGTGGGTGGGTGCCACTGCCACTCCCCCTTGCTGACGTGGCACCCAGCCCAGCCCGGCCATACCACTGACATACCGGACCTCCCTCTCTGGTGCCACTAGCGGGGCTTACCTCCACCCGCCGTGCCACCTGCCTGGTACAGTGTTAGCTGCCTGGTACAAGGCCACCTGCCTGATACATGGCCAGTTGCCTGGTACATGGCCACCTGCCTTGTACAGTGTTAGCTGCCTGGTACATGGCCAGTTGCCTGATAGGGTTAGCTGCCTGGTACATGGCCAGCTGCCTGGTACAGTGTTAGCTGCCTGGTACATGGCCAGCTGCCTGATACAAGGCATGCTGCTTGGGACAGTGTTGGCTGCCTGGTAAGGCCAGCTGCCTGGTACAGCGCCACCTGTCTGGCACAGTGTTATCTGCCTGGTAAAAGGCCACCTGTCTGGTACACGGCCAGCTGCCTGGTACAGTGTTAGCTGCCTGGTACAGAACCACGTTGGGGCAGGTTCCTGGTACAGAGGTGGCACTGGTAGACCAGGTGAACAAGGTGCCTGGTGAGGCCAGTTGACTGGTACAGCGGTGGCGCTAGTGGGTGGAACCAGGGCGGACCAACCGTGTGGTCCAGCAGAGGTGTGGAAGACCAGGGCGGACCAACCGTGTGGTCCAGTAGAGGTGTGGAAGACCAGGGCGGACCAACCGTGTGGTCCAGCAGAGGTGTGGAAGACCAGGACGGACCAACCGTGTGGTCCAGCAGAGGTGTGGAAGACCAGGGCGGACCAACCGTGTGGTCCAGCAGAGGTGTGGAAGACCAGGACGGACCAACCGTGTGGTCCAGCAGAGGTGTGGAAGACCAGGGCGGACCAACCGTGTGGTCCAGCAGAGGTGTGGAAGACCAGGGCGGACCAACCGTGTGGTCCATCAGAGGTGTGGAAGACCAGAACGGACCAACACTATGGTCCACCGATGGTCCTCGTTAGCCCATCAGAGGGTGATCCTTACTAACCCCAGGTGAACATTAAGATATGTATCCATGAAGACCTTTACACCATACTGGAAGAAAAACATAAATACCAGAAGACGAGCGAGGACACCTGGTGATGGTACAGCTGTGAGCTGTGCTGCTGCTGCTGCTGCAGCGGTGTGCAGCCGTGTGCAGCTGTGCCAACACCACCACCACCAACGCCAGACACCTATTGGCAACGGGACGCAAAAGAAGAGGAAACTGTCGATAAAATTACATTATCAGGAATAAATGTCATTTGAAACATTTTGGCTGTACACACAGTGAGGTGTTTCCTCATGACGATGGTATGACCTTTGAACAACTGGCACGACCTCTGAGTACGACGATGGCACGACCCTTGAACATGGTGCGACCTCTGAGTACGACGATGGCACGACCCTTGAACATGGTGCGACCTCACGACCTCTGAGTACGACGATGGCACGACCCTTGAACAACACTGCACGACATTTGAGTACGACAGCACGACCCCGAGTACGACCTCATAAGTCTAAGGGCTTAGAACCGACCTTTATAAAGGTAAGGTCAAAGACCAAGCCATCATACCCTAGGGTCGTCGTACCGTCGTACTCAGCGGTCGTACCATCACACACACACACACACACAAACATATCATGGTGATATGTTTTTTCTCAACCCATTTGAAATAAAGGTCAGCCCCCCTCCCCCCCAGGTCAGGTAAAGTCTAGGGTGCCATCCTGCCACGTTTGACTTACTTCAGGCTACCTTTATAGAAAACGGGACTCCCGCCAAAAATATAGGGTGAACAGAGCCCGCCATCACAGGCTAATTATATTTCGCGTTCATTTGATAATGGGGGCGCTCTGTGGGCTTGATGAGAGCCCCTCACTGCTTGGGACGATGACAAAAACTATTGTGTATTTTCATTAGCGACGTAAAGTCAGGGGAGGAAGTTTGCATTATACACTTCGGGTTGCGTTCATATTAATAATCCCAGTTGGTGCCCAGGGGAGTCGCCTTTGTCTAGTTGGTCCGCCTCGCCAACAAAGTCTTGGAATATTCAAACCGGCGTAGTAGACGGTACATCTTCAATGGAACTTTGTCGTGCATTTTTTAATATTATATACGACTGTCTTGCTCTCTAAATTCCCTTCCTTCTTGAAGATGTCTTGTTCACGATCACGGGAAGGTGAGGCTCTGCTCCCGGCCCTCTACCTGACATGGATGACACCTCTGATGCTGATGTTTTCTTCCCTTTGACCTCTCCCACCTGACCCTGATCCCTAGCCCTCCTTGCGCCCCCACACACCCATCCTCTGTCCTCCCCAGAATTCCTTTCTCTCCCCATACACCGCCATAGTCCCCTCCTCCCCGCCAGCCTCACCCACTGCCCTACGTCTTCATCAGCCTCTTGTTCTACCCTCTCCAATATGCCAAAGAAACTCTCCTCCCTCCTCATAGTCGAGTAGTTCCCCCTCCTCCTCCTCCTCTTCACACCCCTGCCCATATATACCTGTTTGGGAACCCTCATACCAAACCCCCACCTCATGCCTCCCTACATCCCTACAAGGATGACAACCCCTCCCCTAGAAACTACCCTCCTCCCCCAACCACATAGCCTCTGCCACATCGAAAAAAGGTGACCCCTCACACCATAGGACCCCTATACACAGCCCTTGCCCCGCCCCGCCCCCAAACACAATCCCCGCCCCTCACCATGCGACCGCCCACACCCAGCCTCCGCCCCGCCCCGCCCCAAGATACTGGACAATGATGCGAGTATGTTGATAATGAGAGGTAGGTTGTTGATGTAGAGGCGTGCAGACGGTGAGGCCCAGTCGATGCTGGAGTGATAGTATCGACAAGCAGGCACTCACCTGCCCACCACTCACCACACACTCTCCACCACCACCACCACAACAACACCCACCCACAACACTACACAATACCCGCTACTGCCACACACCATCCATCTCCCACGACACACACACACACACACACACACACACACACACACACACACACACACACACACACACCTCAACACCTACAATGGTGAGGGACTCACCAGTGTGAGGGAAACACTATTAATGAGGGAACACCAGAACCGAAGGAACATACGGGAGAGCCAACACCAGGACCGACGGAACACTACCTGTGACAGAACACCTGGGATGAGGGAACACCATTACTAAAGGAACACCACTGCTGAAGTAACACCTGCGGTGAGGGAACACCAACATCGAAGGAACACTACTGGTGAAGTAACACCAGGGGTGAGGAGATTACAGAGATGAGGAAAGAAGATGGTTGAGGGAAGACCAGGACGGAAGGAACACCAAGGGTGAGGGATGGCCAGGACGGAAAGAACACCAAGGGTGAGGGATGGCCAGGACGGAAGGAACACCAAGGGTGAAGGAACAGTAAGGGTGAGGGAAGGCGAGTTGTGAGGGAGTCAGGGGGAAGGACTGATAAGTGACAGACGGCTTTTATCACTTGGTAATCCCGTGTGTGTACATGAGAGGGAGGAGGGAGAGAGGCTGACGAGCAGGTCGGAAGATAGAACGGGGAGGGAGAAGGGTTGAGGGGAGAGGGAAGCGAAGAATGAAGGAAGGAAGAGGGAGGAAGCCACTGACAACCGCGTGAAAGAAGACTGGACCTACGGCAGCGGAGGTACGCAACCCTCTGTCCTCCCCTCCACCCCCGTCCAGCCCAGACCTAGACACGCTCCCCGTCTGACACTCAGATAACGTCTGCCACTAAGTGAGGAAAATATGATGAACAATGCAGGGAATCCCGGCACAAGAGCAGGATATAAGAGGAGCCACATACACGATATTGAGGGTCAAATTGCTTACTAAATTATGGTCTTCGATTGATAATATGGTTTCGTGTCAAATCTTTTCCAGATGATAATTCCTGGCCATGGGGTAAGGACGGACGCTACAGACTTGATACAAAAATGAGGCACGGAATAATACCTACCTCCCCTTGTTTTCCAAAACTTGTAACAAAGGGACTGAATTATGCTGCAAATGGCCGGTTCTGGATGTAAAACTGGAGGGGCTGGTCATGCTACCCCAGGAGCTCTTGTCAACAGCACGCACCCCCTTCCTACCACTACCACCTCTCCTGGCGAGCTCCCTGCCCCGCTACTCGTAAGAAACACTTACTGTAGGTATTACTCTACCACCACAACAACAACTTGCACTACAACACTCCCAGGGACAACAAGGTTAACAACATTCGAAGGTTCTACAATTCACTGACAAACCTTCAACATGGAAGAATTCGTGACCGTTCTTCACTAATGACATACTTCAGGAGGAACTAATTATATTGTAACGAAATGGTGTTGCCGGCCTGGGGGTCAGGTGGCACAGTTCCTGATACCGATGGTGGTGAGCATGAGGTCAGGTCAGCATGACCACCACACTACACACACACACACACACACACACACACACACACACACACACACACACACACACACACACACCTCAAGTGGACCCCTTAAGTCCGTCTCGTGACAGACCAGGTGTGCTGGACGCGACCGACCACCCGGCCCGGCCCGGCCCGGCCTGGTTCTCTCGTGATCGTCAAATTCATATTTTTGACAGTTGTTTTGCCAGCGTCCCCACACGTTATGAAATATGAAGGTGTCTTCTTCACAACACACGCATACCATTATGGCCGCACCTCCCACGCCCACGCCACCCACCGTCCCGGCTCTCGCCGCTAAATACCACGTCCGCTCGGACCATTTTCCTCTGGCTGGGCCAAGGATGAAATGCTACCGTAACTTGGTCGTCAGCGACTGAACAGGAACCTTCGTGTGAGCGGTACTGTACCATAGGTACTGCTGCAGGCGGTGCACGGTGTACCCTGCCCCCGACGCACCTCACCAGGCAGCTCCCGGCTGACACACTTCCTCTTCCTCCCCCGTCTATCTTGCTATAGAAAAACTAATTAGCAAAGACGCCTCTGGGGAAATTGCACATTAAGAATCGGTCGCACAGACCACCCTGCAATACTGATGAAATCACAGACCATCATTGGGACGGACGCACGGACCCTGAGCCTGGGTTACTGGAGAGGCTACACGCGCGGATTTCTTCCACTGCAAGTGAGGCCACAGCACGATATACACACGAGGGTTTGGTCCACTGGAAATGAAGACACTACAAACTAAAGGCTGATCCACTGGAACTAAAAACATTACAGACTAACGCTTGTGCCACTGGAATTGAGGACGCTGCAAAGCAAGATTTGTCCTCTGGGTCGAAAAACACTACATTCTATGGTCCACTGAGACTAAATACGCCACTGGAACTAAAGGCGTTGCAGACTAAGGTATGGTCCACTGGAACTATAAATGCCACTGCACCTAAAGGCGCTACAGACTAAGGTAAGGGCCACTGCAACTACAGACGCCATTGGAACTAAAGGCGTTGCAGACTAAGGTAAGGTCCACTGGAACTATATAGGCTACAGATATCACTAGGGAAGACAGTTGTCCATGAATATAAAATGATATATATATATAACTATAGCCAAAGCGGCAGGGGAACACATACCTCTCCTTGGGGGATTACAATGCTGTACATGCAGGACTATAACGATAAAAATACAATGCAATCAGCAGGCGTGAACGACCATCACCTGATCACATACATTTAACGCTTACCCGGATGTAGGCAACCATTCATGATAACTGTTATTCATACCAACCACAGGTCGACCGAGTGAATAATATCATCCTTTCTTCATCACCCAACCTGACCAGACCCAGTGAAGCAGGACATGATAACTGTTGACTCCTGAGTGTTCAGTCATCATCTCAGTCCAGGTGTCGCCTGGTAACACAAGGTGGCTCCCTCACACATTACCTGGTGAGGCGTGTGTACCAGGCTCAAAGGATTTCACCTACATACAAATATCCATACATACATACATACATACATAACGTACATAAATAACGTCTTGTATGGCAAGACTGAAGTATGTGTGGCCAGGGACGGAGGTTAGTGTATGTGTGGCCAGGGACGGCGGTTAGTGCATGTATGGCCAGGGATGGTGGTTGGTGTATGTGTGGCCAGGGACGGTGGTTGGTGTATGTGTGGCCAGGGACGGTGGTTGGTGTATGTGTGGCCAGGGATGGTGGTTGATGTATGTGTGGCCAGGGACGGTGGTTGGTGTATGTGTGGCCAGGGATGGTGGTTGGTGTATGTGTGGCCAGGAACGGTGGTTGGTGTATGTGTGGCCAGGGACGGCGGTTAGTGCATGTGTGGCCAGGGATGGTGGTTGGTGTATGTGTGGCCAGGGACGGCGGTTAGTGCATGTGTGGCGAGGGATGGTGGTTGGTGTATGTGTGGCCAGGGACGGCGCTTAGTGCATGTGTGGCCAGGGATGGTGGTTAGTGCATGTATGGCCAGGGACGGTGGTTGGTGTATGTGTGGCCAGGGACGGCGGTTAGTGCATGTGTGGCCAGGGGTGGTGGTTGGTGTATGTGTGGCCAGGGACGGTGGTTGGTGTATGTGTGGCCTTGTTGTGGTTGGTGTATGTGTGGCCTGGGGCTGTGGTTGGTGTATGTGTGGCCAGGGATGGTGGTTGGTGTATGTGTGGCCAGGGACGGTGGTTGGTGTATGTGTGACCAGGGACGGTGGTTGGTGTATGTGTGGCCAAGGACGGCGGTTAGTGTATGTGTGGCCAGGGATGGTGGTTGGTGTATGTGTGGCCAGGGACGGTGGTTGGTGTATGTGTGGCCTGGGACGGTGGTTGGTGTATGTGTGGCCAGGGATGGTGGTTGGTGTATGTGTGGCCTGGGAGGGTGGCTGGTGTATGTGTGGCCTGGGAGGGTGGTTGGTGTATGTGTGGCCAGGGACGGTGGTTAATGTATGTGTGGCCAGGGACGGTGGTTGGTGTATGTGTGGGCTGGGAGGGTGGCTGGTGTATGTGTGGCCTGGGACGGTGGCTGGTGTATGTGTGGCCTGGGACGGTGGCTGGTGTATGTGTGGCCTGGGACGGTGGCTGGTGTATGTGTGGCCTGGGAGGGTGGTTGGTGTATGTGTGGGCTGGGAGGGTGGCTGGTGTATGTGTGGCCTGGGACGGTGGCTGGTGTATGTGTGGCCTGGGACGGTGGCTGGTGTATGTGTGGCCTGGGAGGGTGGTTGGTGTATGTGTGGCCTGGGAGGGTGGCTGGTGTATGTGTGGCCTGGGAGGGTGGTTGGTGTATGTGTGGCCTGGGAGGGTGGTTGGTGTATGTGTGGCCTGGGAGGGTGGTTGGTGTATGTGTGGCAGGAGAGGTGGGGAAGGGGGGAGGGGGGGAGGTTGCTGTGTCATCATGACGGGTGCAATGGAGAGGGTAGGGGGAGGGTGAGGGAGGGGCTGACCACAGCGGCAGCAGCTGCTGGCCACACCGACAGGTGAGATTACCATCACTCGCCAGCGGTTGATTATTTCCGTTACGAGATGAATAATGATGATGTGACACTTGTGCACGTGGTAACGTCACGTATCGCGTCACCCTACACTACCAACACTGGCCCCGCCTCACGTAGTAACGCTGTTATCATCCTCTGTAGGTTATGGCCTGTAACAACACCCCAGCCTCCCCCACAACCTCACCAAGATAACAAACCTCCCTCCCCCACAACCTCACCAAGATAAGATCCCTCCCTCCCCCACAACCTTACCAAATAACATCCCTCCTTCCCCCACAACCTTACCAAAATAACATCCCTCCTTCCCCTACAACCTCACCAGGATAACATCCCTCCCTCCCCCACAACCTCACCAAGATAACATCCCTCCCTCCCCCACAACTTCCCCAAGATAAGATCCCTCACTCCCTCACCAAGATAACATCCCTCCTTCCCCCACAACCTCACCAAGATAACATCCCTCCTTCCCCTACAACCTCACCAAGATAACATCCCTCCCTACCCTACAACCTCACCAAGGTAACATCCCTCCCTCCCCCACAACCTCACCAAGACCTTCAGTAATGACAGGTAAGGTGCATCGTACCCACTACGGCCACACTACCACCTGGGTAGTGTGGAGTGGTTGGTTGCCTCTGATACCATGACAGTGTGTGGTGTGGCCGCTGCTACTCAAATGTTATTATCACTATCATACTACCGTAGCAGAGTCGATTTTATGGTCATCAGTACGGCGTATCGCAAGACGAGATCCAGCTGTGACATCCTCTCCTGCGCTAGTAGTGTCTGGTCCTCCTCCCTCACACACCACGTCTGGCGAACCTTAGATTTACTCTTGGAGATCTCGAACGGTTATCAACAAAACTGGCACTGGGGTCTCGTCTCCAAACTTCCTTCTTTCAGCTTCCCCTCCTCATTCTATTCTCACATTCAACTTTCCCCTCTATAGTTGCTGTTGATGGATCAACCTCTCCTTTCTGTATCAACATTGGCGTCCTGTGGGGTTCTGTCCTGTCTCCTACACTCCTTCAGTTTATGAACAACATTTTTTCTTCAATAGATAACTTTACTCACTCACATAGTGACCACCGAAACCAACATTCCTACACTACTTTTAAATCGATTCCATCTTCCCTCGCTTGATCTCGTCACAAGGACTTCTGTAAACTTAGATCTACACAGGATCTCCCCAACTGTCCAGACGAACACTATCGCTTTCCAAAACTCCTCGCGACTTACCGCCTGTCACAGCTCTATATTCACACCAAGCAACATATTAATCAAACGTACCACAGGAACATATCATTTATCTTCGATACCCTGAATTATACTAACAGCCAAGTCCACCTCTGAGGGACTTGGATCTTGTCCACACACCGGTGATTCATCTTACTCCCATTGTACAGGTCGACACCTCCTGTACTGCTCTCATACCACGAGAGGTTTTCGCTCTCACTACTTAAGTAACAGAGTTTGTTCTAGAGAATATGAGATGATCAGCGCTCCCAACCTAAATTATCAGCCAACTTGTCCCAAATCACAATGTTGCTCTGTTTTCATTTACTTTGCATATCATTCTTATACGTTGCTTCAGTCCCTGCTCCCGCCAGCTGGCTGCTCGAGTGTCGCCGCTGTTAAGTAGACCACGTAATAATACTGGGTGAGCTACTGCGTCACATGATGACTGTGTGGCCGCTAGCAGCACACCGGTGCGCCGTTGTCATGTTTGTTTCCTCTTGTACACCGCTAAGCTTTGGAACTCTTCACCCTCTCATGTCTCTCCTGACTACTACATTTTTCAACGGTTAAGTTTTTTTTTCAGAACTTGAAGAACTTTTTGATCCTTTCTTTCCTCTCTCGCTATTTCGTTCTTCCTAGTTCATGTTGTTGGCCTCAGTGAAGATGTTTGTGTGTGGCTGGAGTGTGTGTCAGGGGAGGAGGGAGAGTGGTGTGCAGCACCACCACCATGACTACTATAGCTACGCGGCTTCTCATACCACACTCAGGTTACTGTGAGGTACTGCCACTACCACACCAACCCTGGTGAAGTGCTGCCACTAACACATCAACAGTGGTGAAGTACTGCCACTACCACATCAACAATGGTGAAGTACTGCCACTAACACATCAACAGTGGTGGTACTGCCACTACCACATCAACAGTGGTGTTGCACTGCCACTACCACATCAACAGTGGTGTTGCACTGCCACTACCACACGAGGGTATAGTGTTGCACCGCAGTACCAGTAGTGTCTCGGGTGCCACTGTCATTAATCAGTGTCAGTTATCTGCTACTATCTACACAGTGGTGTTTAAAGTTGCCACTGCCACAGGATGAGTGTATAGTGTAGTATACCCACAGATGAGTGTTACCGGACTCCCTCTGCTCGAAGTTATACCGCGAGGCTGCATCACCGGGAGGACAGTCTCGTGAAAGAACTACTCATTCCAAAGGAGACTACAGTTCTCTCCTACTGGAAGTAGTGCAGCCTTGGGCCGCAGGAACCTTAAGAAAGGTCCTCCTGGTTACCACCAGGACTCTGTCATACGAGTTGGTTTTGAGTTAATTATAAAGTGAAGCAGAGATGAGTGAGAAGGGTCGCCTCTACCGTAGATCACAGCTGTCTGTCCTCCCCTGAGCCACTGGCAGTCAATGTTGGAGAAGCGTTGGCAGTGTTGGCAATGTCGGGGGAACAGTGATGGTAGCGGTGGTGGGGACGTTATCGGTGTGGTGGCCGGTGTGGAGCAGGTGGTCGTGGCCACGATAAGGGCGGCCCGGCCTAGCCTGGTCTCCCCCCGCCACCACCACCAGCAGGAGTAACATCCACGCCAGGGTTGACGCCTTCCACTGCTTGATACGTCGGTCGGCCGTCACGCCACCTCGCTGGGACGTGTGTGTGTGTGTGTGTGTGTGTGTGTGTGTGTGTGTGACGAGGCGGGCTTGCCTGCCTGGGGCGGGGGTCACCACTGGTGCTCTCCTGACAATGTCACACGACTTAACTAACACCACAGCACCAGTACCACCACACACCATCACCACACTCCACCAGTACCACAACCAATATCACCCAATCATCAGTACCACCACAAATATCCCCACATCACCAGTACCACCACCAGTATCCCCACATCACTACACATCACCAGTACCACCAAACACCACCATCACCACCACCATAGCCTGTATCACCACTACCACCACACACCACCAGTACCACGACACTCCACCAGTACCACAACCACTTTCACCACATCACCAGTACCGCCACCAGTATCTCCACGCACCACCACACTACCACCAGCAAAATAACCATATCACCAGTACCACCACACACATCACACACTTCCAGTACCACCACACCCATCACACACTACCAGTACCACCACACCCACCACCAGTACCACAATACCCACCCGACCTTTTGCGTCACGACAGAACATGAAAAGCTACAGCAAGTCAAGCCTGGGTGACACTCCACCCAGCGATCCTTGCCTAGCATGGCAGGCGACGTATGGGTGCCACACGGAGGGTGTGGACGTGGGAGGGAGCATGTGGGAGTGAAAGGGAATGTGTGGATGTGAATGTGGGTATGTGTAAGTGTGGTAGGGAGTGTGCAGGTGTGGGAGGGAGTGTGTGGGCGTGGAGGGGATGTGTAGGGGTGAGAGGGAGTGTGAGAGCGTCTAAGTATGTGGTTACCTCTTTGTACTGTACGAGGGAGGGAGTTCTACACTCGCAGGTCGCCATATCTTGAACATTCTCAATCGTCGTACAGCCTACCAAGCTTCTGCATGTTGTCCACATTTACCACATCCTCTCTCGGTCCATTCCACTCACCCGCCACTCTCATACTGCAGGAGCACATCACTTATTTACATAGTTTTTAACAAGCTTCTTGCTTAACCTCATGTTATGTCCTCTCGTTGTTCTATTCCTACATCTCACGAAGAACTGTTCATTGTCTACAACATCAAACCGGTTCAAAAACTTAAAAGGCTGTGATCAAGTCACTCTTACTCTTCTCTCTTCCACTATGGGCAAAATTAAGGATTCTAACCTTTCCCCATAATTCAAGTCTCTTGCCTCTGGTACCATCTTTCTTACTCTCCTCTGTACCAACCTCATGAAGTGCAGGAACCCTACGCTAAGCCCAATTTATGGACCAACTATGGGGTTGATGAGAACCGGGGTTGACTGTGGACCGGCTGCCGCGACCAGGATCCCAGACCATGCGGACACGACCCTGGAAGGCCCGTGCACATGTGTCACGGTCAATGTGTAGGTTTAGAAGGAGTGTGTGGGGGTGGGAGTGGGAGGGAGTGTGTGGGCGTATGAGAGAGTGTGTGTTAGAGTTTAGATGGTAGTGTGTGTGAGCTTAAACATTTGTTAAATATTTCCATCACCAAATACTTGGAAGCTATTCTAATATTTTGTCAAAAGACAGTTTGTCTCCTCTGCTAATCTCCTAATATGGGACTATGTTGACAGATTTGGGACGATGTCAGGTCGCTAGTCCCTCTCACACACACAATCCAGAAGCTTATTTCCTGGTAGATAACATTCATATTGAGGCCTTCTTTCACAATGTCCCATCCTCATTACATTGACTCAGGTGGAATTTCATCACCCATGTAGCAGCCTAACTTCTCAGATCTACCGAGGTTCCCTTGTAAGGTAATGCTATCCTCGTCGCTTTTCACGTCCTTCATCTCCATGGCATCATCTGCTAACATATCCAGGTGGGAGGTCATACCTCCTGGCTCGTCGATCCAACAGGGAACCATGGTCCCAGAGCAGGACCCTGCGGCACTCCACCAGCGACCTCAACCTGTTCCAAGATGCCTCTGCTGACATGCGTCGTCTCGTCCCTGCCACTGAGGTAATCTATCCATCGGAGGAGCGCCTCCCTCCCCTTCTTCCCACGTGGGGAGCCAGCTTCTTAGTCAGCCTCACATGTGGTATAGTGTCACCTGCTTTCCTGCAGTCCCTTCTGTCCAACACTCAACTCACTCTCTCGTAGAAATGCAATACGTTCACTGCACATGACCGTCCTCTCTCACACTTAGGCCAATTCTACTCTGTACAAAATCATCCAATTCCTTCCTGATTATTGCTTCCAGAACCTTGCAGACCACACTCTTCGGGGAGACAGGTCTCTGATTCAACGCCTCTTCCTGACCCCATTTTCTTATACACGGGTATGTCATTTGCCGTTTTCCATTCGCTTGGCACCTTGCTAATATCTAAACAGGTGTGTCTAGTGTACCTGCACACGTCTTCAGCACATGAGATGGATCATCAGGACCCTGAGCCTTGTATGTGCCAAGACCTTGAGCACATTAAGCTGTCAATCTCTCCTGTGGATGTCTCTTTGTTCTCGAAAACCTCCACCAAGTTCTATTCCTCTGGTGCTGAGGTTACAGTGTCTTACACTGTGGGCGTGAGAGGGAGTGTGTGAGTATGGCAGTGTGTGGATGTGGGTGGGTGGGTGGGTGTGTGTGTGTGGCAGGGAATGTGTAGGTGCGGGATGGAATGTGTGGCCGTTGGGAGTATGGGAGAAAATGAGGGTGCTAGAGGGAGTGTGTGGGCGTAGGAGTATGTGGCAGTGTGTGTATGTGTGTGTGTGTGTGTGTGTGTGTGTGTGTGTGTGTGTGAGAGAGAGAGAGAGAGAGAGAGAGAGAGAGAGAGAGAGAGAGAGAGAGAGAGAGAGAGAGAGAGAGAGAGAGGGGGGGGGGGGGAGTGGGTGTAGGGTGGAGTGTGTGAGCTTAGGAAGGAGTGTGGGCATAAATGAACACTTCGTGAATGGGACTGTGTGTAAACATGTAGGTGCAGGAGAACATGGGAAGGACATGGTGGTTCATGACGAGATTATCTGTAGCCAAAACACATAGAACAGGAAGAGAAATAAAGCAGTGACTGCATGGGAGGGTGAGGGAGTGTATGGGAGGGTGGGGGAGTATATGGGAGGGTGGGGGAATGTATGCGACGGTGAGGGAGTGGGTGGGAGTGTATGGGAGGGTAAGTGAATGGTTGGGAGGGTGAGGTTGTGGGCGGTAGGGTAAGGGAGTGTATGGGAGGGTAAGGGAATGGGTGGGAGGGTGAGGTAGTGGGTGGGAGGGTAAGGGAGTGTATGGGGGTGAGTGAGTGTGAGGGAGCGTTGGTGTGGGTGAGGATGCAGCAGCAGCAGCAGGAGGCAGGGTAGGGTGGCGGCTGGGGAGGAGGGCCCATCTGGCGACGCGGCCGGCCAGGTGCGAGCCAGAAACAAAAGAGTCGCGCTATTCCTAACGTCTCCCCGTCCCCCCTACTCCCTCCTCACTTCCCCTCTCCCACTTCAACTCCCCTCTCTCCCTCTCCACTCTTTCATGTTTTTCATACATATTTTTTTTTTGCCTTTATATGACGTAATATCCAAACAAACGTTCTTCCGTTAGAGTTTGCGTGGGCCAGACGCCAACGCTTACTGTACGACAACACGAAATACGCGACGCGTCCAGACGTACGACACAGATTGACACACACACACACACACACACACACACACACACACACACACACACACACATGGATACACACACACACACACACACACACACACACACACACACACACACACACACATTCATCACAGTCCTATACACTGATCCTGGAGGAACTTACGGAAGTTTTGAGAGCAAGAACCACCACCCCTACACCCGACCACCCCAGCCCCTCAGCTACCCCCATATCACCCCTACACCTACCCACCCCAGCCCCTCATCCACCCCCACATCACCCCCTAACTTCTTCCCTCCCCTACTGGAGCGGAGGCGTCCGAACCCTCCTGGGCTGGGTGTGGGAAATGCCTCATCACGGCTAATGACAACCTCCATCATTTCGACTACAAACACTCGGACAGAAAGAACATGGCGGTACAGGCCAGAGATACTACAGGCCAGGGATGTTCCAGAACACGGAGCTACAGGCCAGGGATGTTCCAGAACACGGAGCTACAAGCCAGGAATGTTCCAGAACACGGTACTACAGGCCATAGATGTTCTAGAACACGATACTACAGGCCAGGGATGTTCCAGAACACGGTACTACAGGCCAGGGATGTTCCAGAACACGATACTACAGGCCATGGATGTTCAGAACACGGTACTACAGGCCAGAGATGTTTTAGAACACGATAATACAGGCCAGGGATGTTCAGAACACGGTACTACAGGCCAGGGATGTTCAGAACACGGTACTACAGGCCAGGGATGTTCAGAACACGGTACTACAGGCCAGGGATGTTCCAGAACACGATACTACAGGCCAGGGATGTTCCAGAACACGATACTACAGGCCAGGGATGTTCCAGAACACGATACTACAGGCCATGGATGTTACAGGCCAGAGATGTTTTAGAACACGATACTACAGGCCAGGGATGTTCAGAACACGGTACTACAGGCCAGGGATGTTCCAGAACACGATACTACAGGCCAGGGATGTTCAGAACACGGTACTACAGGCCAGGGATGTTCCAGAACACGATACTACAGGCCAGGGATGTTCAGAACACGGTACTACAGGCCAGGGATGTTCAGAACACGGTACTACAGGCCAGGGATGTTCAGAACACGGTACTACAGGCCAGGGATGTTCCAGAACACGATACTACAGGCCAGGGATGTTCAGAACACGGTACTACAGGCCAGGGATGTTCCAGAACACGATACTACAGGCCAGGGATGTTCAGAACACGGTACTACAGGCCAGGGATGTTCAGAACACGGTACTACAGGCCAGGGATGTTCAGAACACGGTACTACAGGCCAGGGATGTTCAGAACACGGTACTACAGGCCAGGGATGTTCAGAACACGGTACTACAGGCCAGGGATGTTCAGAACACGGTACTACAGGCCAGGGATGTTCAGAACACGGTACTACAGGCCAGGGATGTTCAGAACACGGTACTACAGGCCAGGGATGTTCAGAACACGGTACTACAGGCCAGGGATGTTCCAGAACACGATACTACAGGCCAGGGATGTTCAGAACACGGTACTACAGGCCAGGGATGTTCCAGAACACGATACTACAGGCCAGGGATGTTCCAGAACACGATACTACAGGCCAGGGATGTTCCAGAACACGATACTACAGGCCAGGGATGTTCAGAACACGGTACTACAGGCCAGGGATGTTCCAGAACACGATACTACAGGCCAGGGATGTTCAGAACACGGTACTACAGGCCAGGGATGTTCCAGAACACGATACTACAGGCCAGGGATGTTCAGAACACGGTACTACAGGCCAGGGATGTTCAGAACACGGTACTACAGGCCAGGGATGTTCAGAACACGGTACTACAGGCCAGGGATGTTCAGAACACGGTACTACAGGCCAGGGATGTTCCAGAACACGATACTACAGGCCAGGGATGTTCAGAACACGGTACTACAGGCCAGGGATGTTCCAGAACACGATACTACAGGCCAGGGATGTTCCAGAACACGATACTACAGGCCAGGGATGTTCCAGAACACGATACTACAGGCCAGGGATGTTCCAGAACACGATACTACAGGCCAGGGATGTTCCAGAACACGATACTACAGGCCAGGGATGTTCAGAACACGGTACTACAGGCCAGGGATGTTCAGAACACGGTACTACAGGCCAGGGATGTTCCAGAACACGATACTACAGGCCAGGGATGTTCCAGAACACGATACTACAGGCCAGGGATGTTCCAGAACACGATACTACAGGCCAGGGATGTTCAGAACACGGTACTACAGGCCAGGGATGTTCCAGAACACGATACTACAGGCCAGGGATGTTCAGAACACGGTACTACAGGCCAGGGATGTTCCAGAACACGATACTACAGGCCAGGGATGTTCCAGAACACGATACTACAGGCCAGGGATGTTCAGAACACGGTACTACAGGCCAGGGATGTTCAGAACACGGTACTACAGGCCAGGGATGTTCAGAACACGGTACTACAGGCCAGGGATGTTCAGAACACGGTACTACAGGCCAGGGATGTTCAGAACACGGTACTACAGGCCAGGGATGTTCAGAACACGGTACTACAGGCCAGGGATGTTCAGAACACGGTACTACAGGCCAGGGATGTTCCAGAACACGATACTACAGGCCAGGGATGTTCCAGAACACGATACTACAGGCCAGGGATGTTCCAGAACACGATACTACAGGCCAGGGATGTTCCAGAACACGATACTACAGGCCAGGGATGTTCAGAACACGGTACTACAGGCCAGGGATGTTCAGAACACGGTACTACAGGCCAGGGATGTTCCAGAACACGATACTACAGGCCAGGGATGTTCAGAACACGGTACTACAGGCCAGGGATGTTCCAGAACACGATACTACAGGCCAGGGATGTTCAGAACACGGTACTACAGGCCAGGGATGTTCAGAACACGGTACTACAGGCCAGGGATGTTCAGAACACGGTACTACAGGCCAGGGATGTTCAGAACACGGTACTACAGGCCAGGGATGTTCAGAACACGGTACTACAGGCCAGGGATGTTCCAGAACACGATACTACAGGCCAGGGATGTTCCAGAACACGATACTACAGGCCAGGGATGTTCAGAACACGGTACTACAGGCCAGGGATGTTCCAGAACACGATACTACAGGCCAGGGATGTTCAGAACACGGTACTACAGGCCAGGGATGTTCCAGAACACGATACTACAGGCCAGGGATGTTCAGAACACGGTACTACAGGCCAGGGATGTTCAGAACACGGTACTACAGGCCAGGGATGTTCAGAACACGGTACTACAGGCCAGGGATGTTCCAGAACACGATACTACAGGCCAGGGATGTTCCAGAACACGATACTACAGGCCAGGGATGTTCCAGAACACGATACTACAGGCCAGGGATGTTCCAGAACACGATACTACAGGCCAGGGATGTTCCAGAACACGATACTACAGGCCAGGGATGTTCCAGAACACGATACTACAGGCCAGGGATGTTCAGAACACGGTACTACAGGCCAGGGATGTTCCAGAACACGATACTACAGGCCAGGGATGTTCAGAACACGGTACTACAGGCCAGGGATGTTCAGAACACGGTACTACAGGCCAGGGATGTTCCAGAACACGATACTACAGGCCAGGGATGTTCCAGAACACGATACTACAGGCCAGGGATGTTCAGAACACGGTACTACAGGCCAGGGATGTTCAGAACACGGTACTACAGGCCAGGGATGTTCCAGAACACGATACTACAGGCCAGGGATGTTCCAGAACACGATACTACAGGCCAGGGATGTTCCAGAACACGATACTACAGGCCAGGGATGTTCCAGAACACGATACTACAGGCCAGGGATGTTCAGAACACGGTACTACAGGCCAGGGATGTTCAGAACACGGTACTACAGGCCAGGGATGTTCCAGAACACGATACTACAGGCCAGGGATGTTCAGAACACGGTACTACAGGCCAGGGATGTTCAGAACACGGTACTACAGGCCAGGGATGTTCCAGAACACGATACTACAGGCCAGGGATGTTCAGAACACGGTACTACAGGCCAGGGATGTTCAGAACACGGTACTACAGGCCAGGGATGTTCAGAACACGGTACTACAGGCCAGGGATGTTCAGAACACGGTACTACAGGCCAGGGATGTTCAGAACACGGTACTACAGGCCAGGGATGTTCAGAACACGGTACTACAGGCCAGGGATGTTCAGAACACGGTACTACAGGCCAGGGATGTTCAGAACACGGTACTACAGGCCAGGGATGTTCCAGAACACGATACTACAGGCCAGGGATGTTCAGAACACGGTACTACAGGCCAGGGATGTTCCAGAACACGATACTACAGGCCAGGGATGTTCAGAACACGGTACTACAGGCCAGGGATGTTCCAGAACACGATACTACAGGCCAGGGATGTTCAGAACACGGTACTACAGGCCAGGGATGTTCAGAACACGGTACTACAGGCCAGGGATGTTCCAGAACACGATACTACAGGCCAGGGATGTTCCAGAACACGATACTACAGGCCAGGGATGTTCCAGAACACGATACTACAGGCCAGGGATGTTCAGAACACGGTACTACAGGCCAGGGATGTTCCAGAACACGATACTACAGGCCAGGGATGTTCAGAACACGGTACTACAGGCCAGGGATGTTCCAGAACACGATACTACAGGCCAGGGATGTTCCAGAACACGATACTACAGGCCAGGGATGTTCAGAACACGGTACTACAGGCCAGGGATGTTCAGAACACGGTACTACAGGCCAGGGATGTTCCAGAACACGATACTACAGGCCAGGGATGTTCAGAACACGGTACTACAGGCCAGGGATGTTCCAGAACACGATACTACAGGCCAGGGATGTTCAGAACACGGTACTACAGGCCAGGGATGTTCAGAACACGGTACTACAGGCCAGGGATGTTCAGAACACGGTACTACAGGCCAGGGATGTTCAGAACACGGTACTACAGGCCAGGGATGTTCAGAACACGGTACTACAGGCCAGGGATGTTCCAGAACACGATACTACAGGCCAGGGATGTTCCAGAACACGATACTACAGGCCAGGGATGTTCCAGAACACGATACTACAGGCCAGGGATGTTCCAGAACACGATACTACAGGCCAGGGATGTTCAGAACACGGTACTACAGGCCAGGGATGTTCAGAACACGGTACTACAGGCCAGGGATGTTCCAGAACACGATACTACAGGCCAGGGATGTTCAGAACACGGTACTACAGGCCAGGGATGTTCCAGAACACGATACTACAGGCCAGGGATGTTCAGAACACGGTACTACAGGCCAGGGATGTTCCAGAACACGATACTACAGGCCAGGGATGTTCAGAACACGGTACTACAGGCCAGGGATGTTCCAGAACACGATACTACAGGCCAGGGATGTTCAGAACACGGTACTACAGGCCAGGGATGTTCAGAACACGGTACTACAGGCCAGGGATGTTCAGAACACGGTACTACAGGCCAGGGATGTTCCAGAACACGATACTACAGGCCAGGGATGTTCCAGAACACGATACTACAGGCCAGGGATGTTCAGAACACGGTACTACAGGCCAGGGATGTTCAGAACACGGTACTACAGGCCAGGGATGTTCAGAACACGGTACTACAGGCCAGGGATGTTCCAGAACACGATACTACAGGCCAGGGATGTTCAGAACACGGTACTACAGGCCAGGGATGTTCAGAACACGGTACTACAGGCCAGGGATGTTCCAGAACACGATACTACAGGCCAGGGATGTTCCAGAACACGATACTACAGGCCAGGGATGTTCCAGAACACGATACTACAGGCCAGGGATGTTCAGAACACGGTACTACAGGCCAGGGATGTTCCAGAACACGATACTACAGGCCAGGGATGTTCCAGAACACGATACTACAGGCCAGGGATGTTCCAGAACACGATACTACAGGCCAGGGATGTTCAGAACACGGTACTACAGGCCAGGGATGTTCCAGAACACGATACTACAGGCCAGGGATGTTCAGAACACGGTACTACAGGCCAGGGATGTTCAGAACACGGTACTACAGGCCAGGGATGTTCAGAACACGGTACTACAGGCCAGGGATGTTCCAGAACACGATACTACAGGCCAGGGATGTTCAGAACACGGTACTACAGGCCAGGGATGTTCAGAACACGGTACTACAGGCCAGGGATGTTCAGAACACGGTACTACAGGCCAGGGATGTTCAGAACACGGTACTACAGGCCAGGGATGTTCAGAACACGGTACTACAGGCCAGGGATGTTCAGAACACGGTACTACAGGCCAGGGATGTTCCAGAACACGATACTACAGGCCAGGGATGTTCAGAACACGGTACTACAGGCCAGGGATGTTCAGAACACGGTACTACAGGCCAGGGATGTTCAGAACACGGTACTACAGGCCAGGGATGTTCAGAACACGGTACTACAGGCCAGGGATGTTCCAGAACACGATACTACAGGCCAGGGATGTTCAGAACACGGTACTACAGGCCAGGGATGTTCCAGAACACGATACTACAGGCCAGGGATGTTCAGAACACGGTACTACAGGCCAGGGATGTTCCAGAACACGATACTACAGGCCAGGGATGTTCCAGAACACGATACTACAGGCCAGGGATGTTCCAGAACACGATACTACAGGCCAGGGATGTTCCAGAACACGATACTACAGGCCAGGGATGTTCAGAACACGGTACTACAGGCCAGGGATGTTCAGAACACGGTACTACAGGCCAGGGATGTTCAGAACACGGTACTACAGGCCAGGGATGTTCCAGAACACGATACTACAGGCCAGGGATGTTCAGAACACGGTACTACAGGCCAGGGATGTTCCAGAACACGATACTACAGGCCAGGGATGTTCCAGAACACGATACTACAGGCCAGGGATGTTCCAGAACACGATACTACAGGCCAGGGATGTTCAGAACACGGTACTACAGGCCAGGGATGTTCCAGAACACGATACTACAGGCCAGGGATGTTCAGAACACGGTACTACAGGCCAGGGATGTTCCAGAACACGATACTACAGGCCAGGGATGTTCAGAACACGGTACTACAGGCCAGGGATGTTCCAGAACACGATACTACAGGCCAGGGATGTTCCAGAACACGATACTACAGGCCAGGGATGTTCAGAACACGGTACTACAGGCCAGGGATGTTCCAGAACACGATACTACAGGCCAGGGATGTTCCAGAACACGATACTACAGGCCAGGGATGTTCCAGAACACGATACTACAGGCCAGGGATGTTCAGAACACGGTACTACAGGCCAGGGATGTTCCAGAACACGATACTACAGGCCAGGGATGTTCAGAACACGGTACTACAGGCCAGGGATGTTCCAGAACACGATACTACAGGCCAGGGATGTTCAGAACACGGTACTACAGGCCAGGGATGTTCCAGAACACGATACTACAGGCCAGGGATGTTCAGAACACGGTACTACAGGCCAGGGATGTTCCAGAACACGATACTACAGGCCAGGGATGTTCCAGAACACGATACTACAGGCCAGGGATGTTCCAGAACACGATACTACAGGCCAGGGATGTTCAGAACACGGTACTACAGGCCAGGGATGTTCCAGAACACGATACTACAGGCCAGGGATGTTCAGAACACGGTACTACAGGCCAGGGATGTTCAGAACACGGTACTACAGGCCAGGGATGTTCAGAACACGGTACTACAGGCCAGGGATGTTCCAGAACACGATACTACAGGCCAGGGATGTTCCAGAACACGATACTACAGGCCAGGGATGTTCCAGAACACGATACTACAGGCCAGGGATGTTCCAGAACACGATACTACAGGCCAGGGATGTTCAGAACACGGTACTACAGGCCAGGGATGTTCCAGAACACGATACTACAGGCCAGGGATGTTCCAGAACACGATACTACAGGCCAGGGATGTTCCAGAACACGATACTACAGGCCAGGGATGTTCCAGAACACGATACTACAGGCCAGGGATGTTCCAGAACACGATACTACAGGCCAGGGATGTTCCAGAACACGATACTACAGGCCAGGGATGTTCAGAACACGGTACTACAGGCCAGGGATGTTCCAGAACACGATACTACAGGCCAGGGATGTTCCAGAACACGATACTACAGGCCAGGGATGTTCAGAACACGGTACTACAGGCCAGGGATGTTCCAGAACACGATACTACAGGCCAGGGATGTTCAGAACACGGTACTACAGGCCAGGGATGTTCCAGAACACGATACTACAGGCCAGGGATGTTCAGAACACGGTACTACAGGCCAGGGATGTTCCAGAACACGATACTACAGGCCAGGGATGTTCAGAACACGGTACTACAGGCCAGGGATGTTCAGAACACGGTACTACAGGCCAGGGATGTTCCAGAACACGATACTACAGGCCAGGGATGTTCAGAACACGGTACTACAGGCCAGGGATGTTCCAGAACACGATACTACAGGCCAGGGATGTTCAGAACACGGTACTACAGGCCAGGGATGTTCCAGAACACGATACTACAGGCCAGGGATGTTCAGAACACGGTACTACAGGCCAGGGATGTTCCAGAACACGATACTACAGGCCAGGGATGTTCCAGAACACGATACTACAGGCCAGGGATGTTCAGAACACGGTACTACAGGCCAGGGATGTTCAGAACACGGTACTACAGGCCAGGGATGTTCAGAACACGGTACTACAGGCCAGGGATGTTCAGAACACGGTACTACAGGCCAGGGATGTTCAGAACACGGTACTACAGGCCAGGGATGTTCCAGAACACGATACTACAGGCCAGGGATGTTCCAGAACACGATACTACAGGCCAGGGATGTTCCAGAACACGATACTACAGGCCAGGGATGTTCAGAACACGGTACTACAGGCCAGGGATGTTCCAGAACACGATACTACAGGCCAGGGATGTTCAGAACACGGTACTACAGGCCAGGGATGTTCAGAACACGGTACTACAGGCCAGGGATGTTCAGAACACGGTACTACAGGCCAGGGATGTTCCAGAACACGATACTACAGGCCAGGGATGTTCCAGAACACGATACTACAGGCCAGGGATGTTCAGAACACGGTACTACAGGCCAGGGATGTTCAGAACACGGTACTACAGGCCAGGGATGTTCAGAACACGGTACTACAGGCCAGGGATGTTCAGAACACGGTACTACAGGCCAGGGATGTTCAGAACACGGTACTACAGGCCAGGGATGTTCAGAACACGGTACTACAGGCCAGGGATGTTCAGAACACGGTACTACAGGCCAGGGATGTTCAGAACACGGTACTACAGGCCAGGGATGTTCAGAACACGGTACTACAGGCCAGGGATGTTCAGAACACGGTACTACAGGCCAGGGATGTTCAGAACACGGTACTACAGGCCAGGGATGTTCAGAACACGGTACTACAGGCCAGGGATGTTCCAGAACACGATACTACAGGCCAGGGATGTTCAGAACACGGTACTACAGGCCAGGGATGTTCAGAACACGGTACTACAGGCCAGGGATGTTCAGAACACGGTACTACAGGCCAGGGATGTTCAGAACACGGTACTACAGGCCAGGGATGTTCAGAACACGGTACTACAGGCCAGGGATGTTCAGAACACGGTACTACAGGCCAGGGATGTTCAGAACACGGTACTACAGGCCAGGGATGTTCAGAACACGGTACTACAGGCCAGGGATGTTCCAGAACACGATACTACAGGCCAGGGATGTTCCAGAACACGATACTACAGGCCAGGGATGTTCCAGAACACGATACTACAGGCCAGGGATGTTCAGAACACGGTACTACAGGCCAGGGATGTTCAGAACACGGTACTACAGGCCAGGGATGTTCAGAACACGGTACTACAGGCCAGGGATGTTCCAGAACACGATACTACAGGCCAGGGATGTTCAGAACACGGTACTACAGGCCAGGGATGTTCAGAACACGGTACTACAGGCCAGGGATGTTCAGAACACGGTACTACAGGCCAGGGATGTTCCAGAACACGATACTACAGGCCAGGGATGTTCAGAACACGGTACTACAGGCCAGGGATGTTCCAGAACACGATACTACAGGCCAGGGATGTTCAGAACACGGTACTACAGGCCAGGGATGTTCAGAACACGGTACTACAGGCCAGGGATGTTCAGAACACGGTACTACAGGCCAGGGATGTTCAGAACACGGTACTACAGGCCAGGGATGTTCAGAACACGGTACTACAGGCCAGGGATGTTCAGAACACGGTACTACAGGCCAGGGATGTTCAGAACACGGTACTACAGGCCAGGGATGTTCAGAACACGGTACTACAGGCCAGGGATGTTCCAGAACACGATACTACAGGCCAGGGATGTTCAGAACACGGTACTACAGGCCAGGGATGTTCAGAACACGGTACTACAGGCCAGGGATGTTCCAGAACACGATACTACAGGCCAGGGATGTTCAGAACACGGTACTACAGGCCAGGGATGTTCAGAACACGGTACTACAGGCCAGGGATGTTCCAGAACACGATACTACAGGCCAGGGATGTTCAGAACACGGTACTACAGGCCAGGGATGTTCAGAACACGGTACTACAGGCCAGGGATGTTCAGAACACGGTACTACAGGCCAGGGATGTTCAGAACACGGTACTACAGGCCAGGGATGTTCCAGAACACGATACTACAGGCCAGGGATGTTCCAGAACACGATACTACAGGCCAGGGATGTTCCAGAACACGATACTACAGGCCAGGGATGTTCAGAACACGGTACTACAGGCCAGGGATGTTCAGAACACGGTACTACAGGCCAGGGATGTTCAGAACACGGTACTACAGGCCAGGGATGTTCAGAACACGGTACTACAGGCCAGGGATGTTCAGAACACGGTACTACAGGCCAGGGATGTTCAGAACACGGTACTACAGGCCAGGGATGTTCAGAACACGGTACTAC
Organism: Panulirus ornatus; assembly: GCF_036320965.1. NCBI lineage: Eukaryota > Metazoa > Arthropoda > Malacostraca > Decapoda > Palinuridae > Panulirus > Panulirus ornatus. Next base: position 30,661,875 of record NC_092233.1, read on the forward strand.
AGGCCAGGGATGTTCAGAACACGGTACTACAGGCCAGGGATGTTCAGAACACGGTACTACAGGCCAGGGATGTTCAGAACACGGTACTACAGGCCAGGGATGTTCAGAACACGGTACTACAGGCCAGGGATGTTCAGAACACGGTACTACAGGCCAGGGATGTTCAGAACACGGTACTACAGGCCAGGGATGTTCAGAACACGGTACTACAGGCCAGGGATGTTCCAGAACACGATACTACAGGCCAGGGATGTTCAGAACACGGTACTACAGGCCAGGGATGTTCAGAACACGGTACTACAGGCCAGGGATGTTCAGAACACGGTACTACAGGCCAGGGATGTTCAGAACACGGTACTACAGGCCAGGGATGTTCAGAACACGGTACTACAGGCCAGGGATGTTCAGAACACGGTACTACAGGCCAGGGATGTTCCAGAACACGATACTACAGGCCAGGGATGTTCAGAACACGGTACTACAGGCCAGGGATGTTCAGAACACGGTACTACAGGCCAGGGATGTTCAGAACACGGTACTACAGGCCAGGGATGTTCAGAACACGGTACTACAGGCCAGGGATGTTCAGAACACGGTACTACAGGCCAGGGATGTTCAGAACACGGTACTACAGGCCAGGGATGTTCAGAACACGGTACTACAGGCCAGGGATGTTCAGAACACGGTACTACAGGCCAGGGATGTTCCAGAACACGATACTACAGGCCAGGGATGTTCAGAACACGGTACTACAGGCCAGGGATGTTCAGAACACGGTACTACAGGCCAGGGATGTTCAGAACACGGTACTACAGGCCAGGGATGTTCAGAACACGGTACTACAGGCCAGGGATGTTCAGAACACGGTACTACAGGCCAGGGATGTTCAGAACACGGTACTACAGGCCAGGGATGTTCAGAACACGGTACTACAGGCCAGGGATGTTCAGAACACGGTACTACAGGCCAGGGATGTTCAGAACACGGTACTACAGGCCAGGGATGTTCAGAACACGGTACTACAGGCCAGGGATGTTCAGAACACGGTACTACAGGCCAGGGATGTTCAGAACACGGTACTACAGGCCAGGGATGTTCAGAACACGGTACTACAGGCCAGGGATGTTCAGAACACGGTACTACAGGCCAGGGATGTTCCAGAACACGATACTACAGGCCAGGGATGTTCCAGAACACGATACTACAGGCCAGGGATGTTCCAGAACACGATACTACAGGCCAGGGATGTTCAGAACACGGTACTACAGGCCAGGGATGTTCAGAACACGGTACTACAGGCCAGGGATGTTCAGAACACGGTACTACAGGCCAGGGATGTTCAGAACACGGTACTACAGGCCAGGGATGTTCAGAACACGGTACTACAGGCCAGGGATGTTCAGAACACGGTACTACAGGCCAGGGATGTTCAGAACACGGTACTACAGGCCAGGGATGTTCAGAACACGGTACTACAGGCCAGGGATGTTCAGAACACGGTACTACAGGCCAGGGATGTTCAGAACACGGTACTACAGGCCAGGGATGTTCAGAACACGGTACTACATGTCCCTGAACCTGACCATGTGTGAGTGCGAGGAGGCGCGTGCCATACCTGGCAATGAGACTCGTAGGGTCACGTGCACGCGGTGGTGGTGGTGGTGGTGGTGGAGGGGGAGGTGCTACGGTGACCTGAGAGATGGTAAAGTGACGCAGAGGTCACATGACTAAGGCCAGGATGACCTGGGTAATGATAGAGCGTCCTGGAGGATACAGCGCTTGGATGATGATGTCTGGGTGAAGGTGGGGGAGAGGGAGGCAAGGCGGGCGGGGGGGCGTGGACGAGGGAGAGGAAGAGAGACAGGAAGGAAGTAGAGGAGGAGTGGAGGCAGGATGGGAGGGGAGCGTGGGGGGAGGGTGGGGGGGCGTAGGAGCTAAGTGAGAGAGGATGAAGGGAGAGAGGAAGGGAAAGACGGCAGGCGACATACAGAGAGAGAGAGAGAGAGAGAGAGAGAGAGAGAGAGAGAGAGAGAGAGAGAGAGAGAGAGAGAGAGAGAGAGAGAGAGAGAAGGGGGGAGACTGGGGGAGGGCGGGAGGGAGGGCGGGAGAGCGGGGACAACATTCCACATGGCATCATCGGTAAATATTATCAGGCGGTGCTGGGAGGGCCTCATAACAGAGACGGGGGACATACCTCACATGCCGCCCACCATTTTATCCTCTGACATAAACCCAGATGACAATATTCACATCAAAGTTCACTACGCTACTGAAGGCATAAAATGATGTACGGCTTGACAGTAGTGAGTCTTACTATAACAACAGCAGCTCACACACCCGGCCCTATCGTCACGTGACGGAGGTCACCCTACTAATATCATGTCCAGCAGCAGGAGGAGGAGGAGGTGGAACTGCGGGGCAGGGCTGCAAGATGGCCATACCTGCCTGCTCGGGTGGGTCGGGCTGGCCCCAATAATATCTGGCTGCTCGGGTGGGTCGGGCTGGCCCCAATAATACCTGGACACCAGGATGGGTCGGGCTGGCCCCAACAATACCCTGGCAGGAGGAGGATGGGTCGGCCTGGCCCCAATAATACCTGGACACCAGGATGGGTCGGGCTGGCCCCAACAATACCCTGGCAGGAGGAGGATGGGTCGGGCTGGCCCCAACAATAAGCGCTAGGGGAATATAATTAAAACTAAGAGGAGAATGTCCATCATTAATAAGGCGTCATACCTGCCCGTGTGCCCCAGGGTGCACGCACGCTCCCACCCCCGCCACACCGCCGCTCCCGCCACGCCGCCGCCACCGCCACACTCGCCCTTATGCACTCCTCGTCCAGGGGTGTAAACGGCCGTGTCTACCTGGCGCAGGTTGTGTCCCGTCTAGTGGGAGCTCGACCCAGGGTTGACATTCCCCACGATTGTGGAATGACAAAAGTTTGGATTTTTGGATGGCCCTCCTCCATGTTATTTGAGTCGAGAGAAAAAATCTTAGGCATCTCAATTACAAACACTTTTGTTAAAAATCATTTAGAGTATTGAGTCACAGATTAATTAATATCTTGTTGCACAGATCCGGTCATTAAGTCAGGCAGGTAGGGCTGGACCCGGCACTCACTCACTCTGTGTGTGTGTGTGTGTGTGTGTGTGTGTGTGTGTGTGTGTGTGTGTGGTGGGGAAGCCACCGCTCTCTCTACTGACCTCCCCAGTGGGATGGCTGGGGGTGGAGACCCCAGGAGTGGGGAGATGGCATGTCTCTCTACTAACCTCCCCAGTAGGATGGCTGGGGGCGGGGTGTGAACTCCCAAAAGTGGCGGCGTGGTCCCCCCCGACCCGGGTCATAAGCCTCAGCGTCTCGTAATGTGTTCGTCACCAGAAGGAGGGGCTTCAAGGGTCATCTCCCCCCCCCCCTCCTCCCCCCAGTACAGTCCTCAGGCCTCAGGGTAAGGCATCATTTACCCCCCCTCCCCTCCCCTCCCCAGGAAGGTCCACAGCCCCAAGGGTAGATCATGATCTTCCCCCAGTAAGGTCCCCAGCTCCAGGGGTAAAGCATCATATCCCCCCCCCCCCCCCCACAGTGAACGACAATATGGCTACCACAGTAAGACCCCCCCTCCCCCCCGCCACCTTCCTTACTAATTAGAACCTGTACCAAATTTCTTGTTGATTGTGTGTGTGTGTGTGTGTGTGTGTGTGTGTATCATCAGCCCACCACAGTGCCGGGCGGCTGTGTGGTGGTGCGTGTGTCTCGTGGTCGTGGTTGTGGTGTACACTGGTGCCAGCCAGCCAGCCCAAGATGACGTCTCACCCCAACACATGTGGCACTCTCCAAACTGACACGGTTATAGGTCAGATGTGAGTGTGTTAAGGTCAGAGAGAGTGGCTCCCCCAGCACCAGGTGGGCCAGCCAGCCCCTTCCCCAGCACCCACAGCACCGGGTGGGCCAGCCAGCCCCTCCCCCAGCACCCACAGCACCGGGTGGGCCAGCTAGCCCCTCCCTTAGCACCCACAGCACCGGGTGAGCCAGCGAGCCCCTTCCCCATCAACCCAGCACTGGATGGGACAGCCCCTTCTCCAGCCCCCACAGCAGAGGTTAAGTCACCCCCCCCATAACACCCACAGCACAGGTTGGGGCTATCAGAACCCACAGCAAGCGCAGCCCTCCCGGGAGAGATAAGGACTGCCTCACTGGCTAATTTCCACAACCACCCACCTCAACTGTACCCCCAGCACACCCGGACACTGCCCTAATGCCCCCAGACACTTCCCCAGGACAACCGGACACTGCCCTAGTGCCCACAGACACTGCCCCAGGACACCCGGACACTGCCCCAGTGCCCCCGCACACTGTTCTAGGACACCTGGACACTGCCCCAGTGACCCCCAGACACCTCCTTCGTTCCAGTGTTCCTTGGACACCCACTCCTCAGCAGTACCTCCTGAACCATCCCCCTCCACTGTGGTGTCCCCTGGGACGCTGTAATGTCCCCCTGGATACCCCCAGCACTGTAGTGCTCCCCTGGACGCCCCCAGCACTGTAGTGCCCCCTGGACGCCCCCTGCACTGTAGTGCCCCCTGGACGCCCCCTGCACTGTAGTGCCTCCCTGGACACCCCCAGCACTGTAGTGCCCCCTGGACGCCCCCTGCACTGTAGTGCCTCCCTGGATACCCCCAGCACTGTAGTGCCCCCTGGACGCCCCCTTGTGGAGCCCCTGGGAGGGTAGCCCCAGGTCCCGGGCCAGAAAAGTGGGCGCCCCGCCTGGGGATCCGTCCCCGGCGCCACGCTTCCCTTCGACCAGCATCTTTTTGACACAAGTTGTATGAATAATCGCGACTGGCGAGGCAGAAAAAGACATAATGACTGTAATGACAGCACTCAACTCCTGCCAATTACCACACTCTCTCAACCCCCTTACTTTACACATTTTCTATACTCTCTCTCTCTCTCTCTCTCTCTCTCTCTCTCTATCTATCTATCTATCTATCTACTATCTATCTACCTCTCTCCATGTTTCTAACATTCTAAATACTCATTTCAATATCTCCGTTTTCTTCATCGTTGCATTTCATCTCTTTAACAACGTCCCACTTGCCATGTTCTCTTCTCTAACATCTCCTCTGTTGTCTCCTCCAGTACTTTCTCTCGTCCTCTCCTCCAGCACCGCGTCTCCTCCCCATGGGGGGTGGAAGGGCCCGGGAGGACCCTCCACTCGGGGAGGGAGTTGAGCTGTCTTCCGCCCCAGTTGTGGGGAGGAATTTGACGTTTACATGGAGCAGTCAGAGCTGAGGCCATCCCAGCTAATGACCTCCTGCAACCTTTCCCTGACCACGAGGACCTGCCGAGCCTTGAGGCAGGGCAGCAGGGGAAGAGGACCTGCCGAGCCTTGGGGCAGGGCAGCAGGGGGAGAAGACCTGCCGAGCCTTGAGGCAGGGCAGCAGGGGGTGATCACCCACCATGGCAGCCGTACGCCGTGTGTATGCCATGGTATTTAAGCTCAGCAGATAATAGCAGTGTTTTATTCCTGGGTGAGGTAAGCCAGGCAGGCGCTTCCATCGATCGTCAATATAAATACTTCTGTGGCCCGGGATATCAAAGATGAGCAATAATGGCTGATGCTCCTATGTTGCTTCTGTGACCAAACGACACTAATAACATAATCCCAATATATCTTTCCAATATGTCTAACATCACGGCTGAATATATACACGTCAGAAACAATCTTATTCTAAACATCAATGTGACCATTTTCTCATACCGCAAGTGGATATGGTACAGAGCGTCGGACTTGGGTGTAAAGCCAACTAAAATGAGAGAGAGAGAGAGAGAGAGAGAGAGAGAGAGAGAGAGAGAGAGAGAGAGAGAGAGAGAGAGAGAGAGAGATGAGGGAGAGGTACCACAGCTGGGCACGTGGTGTGTGAGAGGGATATGAATTAGAGAGTATTCTGCTGGTCCAACGACGTATTGTACCTGAGTGGCTGGCCCACAGGACGCTCTCTCCCCAACACCCCCACCCATCAACCACACTCCCTCACCCCTACCCCACCTCTCTCTCTCTCTCTCTCTCTCTCTCTCTCTCTCTCTCTCTCTCTCTCTCTCTCTCTCTCTCTCATTCTACTGTGAGTCTGCGATGCCTCTCGCACTCTCCATGGCGTCTTCCAAAAACCTCCATTTCGTGTCTTTAATTGGGTAGTTATGGGGGGGGAGGGGGATAAAGAAATTGGGGGGATGACCAATCAGGGTTAAGTGGAGAGACAGAAGACAGTTGTAGGGTGTACAGCTGTATGGTGTACGCTTACTGAAGTGTGTCACAGCTCTCATGAATATGTATTTTTGGCAGCTTATTCAAATACCCCGGCATGTGAGTATGTGTGTGTGTGTGTGTGTGTGTGTGTGTGTATGTGTGTGTGTGTGTGTGTGTGTGTGTGTGTATGTGTGTGTGTGTGTGTGTGTGTGTGTAAGTAGGTAAGCCTCTCTCGTGGCTCTGAGGCTCTGTAGTAAATGCGTTCCACGTCTTTGCCACTATCCGGATCCTGAACTATGCCTGTAGTGTGTACCGCACCTGTCCTCGGCTATGTTCACGGGGGGAAATAGAAATGTGTGCCTCAATCGTAGCCATCTTCAATGAAAGGAAAAATGATAAACAAATGGAATATAAGAAAGATGAAGACGTTATCTTAATGTACGTGAGGAGGAGGAGGTTATCCGGCTGTCGCAGGAGGGAAGGCGGTACATCATACTGGCCAGCCTGCTCCTGCTCCTCTCAAGTGTATCCCAGTTACTCATATGTTAGGTCGTGCACGTCGGGGTTCTTTCAGCATGTAGGTATTGCCCAGTAGTAAGGGCTCAGCAGCGGCTGTGGTCTGGAGGCCAGGTGGGTGGGAACTGGTAAGTACTACCATTATGGAAGGATCACATCCTTCACCACATGTGATCCTCGCACGTCAGGCAGGTGCCACAATATGTACAAGTCTGTCAGAGCTGCTCTCCCTTGTGCAGGTCTTTTGTTGCAATGGTCCACTAGTGAACCTGGTAATGACACTGTGGTGGCTAGTATGAGGCCGCTACTCTCATGTTGTATCAGATTTTCCTCCAGTACCTCGTGGCTGGGTTGTACCTCCCACAGTACCACAGTTGTAAACTTGTTCATGTTTGTTTTTCCCATCCAGGTTGTGTCATTGCTGCTGGAGAGTCTGGCTGCCTTGACTTGTACGAGGTTTTGGTAGGTTCGGTTCGTGAGCTGTTGCAAGCTGCTGTGTATGTGAGGTCGGCTGCGTGCAACACGTCCTTTTTTCAATGGACTCTACGGTTATAGAAGTGACCCATTCCCTCCAGCCATCTTACCCTCCCTACCACCAACTCTGCTCCCTCCTTCTACCCTCCACCTCTGCTCCCTCCTTCTACCCTCCACCTCTACTCCCTCCTTCTACCCTCCACCTCTGCTCCCTCCTTCTACCCTCCACCTCTCAGCCTATGATATTTCTTCCCTCCTGCCGAGCATTATAATGTTTCTCATTATGTAAATAATGAAGTTTCTCCAGGTATAATGAGCCAGCCATCATTACTGCAGGCCTGGCTCCTCACATTGCTCTGTGATGCCTCACTTTTATTATTACTCTGTCATCACCTACACCCTGGCTCTACCCTCCCACAGTAACCAGCCCCACACCCACCCCCACAGCCAACCCCCTGGTCCCGCCACCACAGAGGGCACCTCCTTCGTTAACTTCTTCACCAAGTCCCACATGAGCGTCATCATCATTACCTTATATCTTGTCTCTTAATGTCGCCTTCACTCCCTCCCTTCTGTGGCTAACACTGCCCTGGCTCACAACCCTGGCTCCAAAACTCCCTTCCCCTCAACCCCCTGGTTATCTACGTCCCCTCCCCTGAACCCCTCTGGTTGTCTACGTCCCCTCCCCTGAACACCCCTGGTTGTCTACATCCCCTCCCCTGAACACCCCTGGTTGTCTACATCCCCTCCCCTGAACACCCCTGGTTGTCTACATCCCCTCCCCTGAACACCCCTGGTTGTCTACATCCCCTCCCCTGAACACCTCTGGTTGTCTACATCCCCTCCCCTGAACACCCCTGGTTGTCTACATCCCCTCCCCTGAACACCCCTGGTTGTCTACGTCCCCTCCCCTGAACCCCTCTGGTTGTCTACGTCCCCTCCCCTGAGCACCCCTGGTTGTCTACATCCCCTCCCCTGAACACCCCTGGTTGTCTACATCCCCTCCCCTGAACACCCCTGGTTGTCTACATCCCCTCCCCTGAACACCCCTGGTTGTCTACATCCCCTCCCCTGAACACCCCTGGTTGTCTACATCCCCTCCCCTGAACACCCCTGGTTGTCTACATCCCCTCCCCTGAACACCCCTGGTTGTCTACATCCCCTCCCCTGAACACCCCTGGTTGTCTACGTCCCCTCCCCTGAACACCCCTGGTTGTCTACATCCCCTCCCCTGAACACCCCTGGTTGTCTACGTCCCCTCCCCTGAACACCCCTGGTTGTCTACATCCCCTCCCCTGAACACCCCTGGTTGTCTACGTCCCCTCCCCTGAACACCCCTGGTTGTCTACGTCCCCTCCCCTTGACACCCGTTGCCGCTAAGTCGCCTTTTTCCCTGACCTTCATGAACCCCCTGCCACACACACACACCCTTCCTCTCAGCCCTAGGCTTCCCCCCTTCCCTTAGTGCCCTCCTGGCCCGGTCCCCCCATCCCCCCCACCTAACACCATACTCCCTCCCTCCATCTGCTGCCCGACTGGCCCTCTTAAGTGGATTAGGCCGAGTGCTGGATTTTGGAAGTCTATTTGGTGTTAGGAGGGCGCGGGTGTCGAACCCAGGACGCCGCATCGATAACCTGATGTCTTAATCAGTTCATGATGTGTTTTGTTTAGCAACAATGATTTTGAGAGAACTCTCTCTCTCTCTCTCTCTCTCTCTCTCTCTCTCTCTCTCTCTCTCTCTCTCTCTCTCTCTCTCTCTCTCTCTCTCTCTTATAAACAAACAGAGGAGAAGGTAATGGAATTCATTGTAGATAAGTTTGAGTGGGTAAGTGATGGAGGGACTTGTGACAGAACAGATCCACCTCACACAAGGAACCAACAGGATATATAAATGTGGAAACCGACACACTTCAAAATCTGGGAGGAACCATAAAAGCGATAGATGGATCTGGAGACCAGATAGATAAAGCCACAATGGTGAGACAAGCACTGGATATAGAATGATAATGACGACTTATGATAACAACAGTGATGGTGAACTGATGGTGAAAATGTTCACTATCTTACATGAGAGGCAAACCAGAACACTGCTGCGTCGTGTGGTGAACATAAGAACAAAACTGGAAATCCAGCTGACCTGAGGCATTCAGAAACACTTTACGTTCCAGACTGAGGATATACAAGATATGAGGGACCAGAGGCATGAGGAACCAGAGGCATGAGGAACCAGAGGCATGAGGAACCAGAGGCATGAGGAACCAGAGGCATGAGGGACCTCGAACTTGACAGCCTCTGGAGAGAAGGGCACGATACGTGATGATCTACACACGGCAGCAGGTGCGAGGAAGCCGCCACAACCTACTGAATTCTTGTATAATTTTGGCATAATAAAATGATCAAGTTTGCAAGAATCCTGTGAGACATACATGATAACCTGATGCAAGAATCATGTGAGACATACATGATAACCTGATGCAAGAATCATGTGAGACATACATGATAACCTGATGCAAGAATCATGTGAGACATACATGATAACCTGATGCAAGAATCATGTGAGACATACATGATAACCTGATACTCTTTTAAAACAAGGTTCGATAAATGGTTGAGAACACCTATGTAATGTGTGATGCGTAATGTGTCTTAAACTAACACACAATGAGGTGAGCACTACGCGCTCGCCGTCTCTTATGGCAATTTCTTGAAGTAAGTACTCGTAAGTAAGTAGATAGGTGGGTAAGTAGACCGTCAGTCTCCCATAACACACACACACACACACACACACACACACACGCACACACACACACACCCAGCGTGGAGGGAGTGTACGAAACTGGCCCACTTGACCAATTTCCCTTGATGTCCAAACACAACAAAAGCACACATAACACAGTAGCCAGATGGCCACAGTTTCAGACACACGTCATGCCCGGGACGGTAATCCCCGCCAATATAAATCCTTCGTCTATTGCATTCCTGGAGAGAGCAAAATAATAGTCATACGTCACCTGGAGGAGAACCCATCGCCGGAGCACCACCACCGTCTCCCTGCATACCTGCAGCCAGTAATATGCATATGTTAGATGTTATGTTCTACTAACTCTCTCACTAGCATTGCATGACCCTACCTCATTCATTATGCAATCTGGGGTTGTTATACACTACCGTCATGACTGCTATGGTCCAGCAGGGTGGCGTGTCATGTCAACATTGGTTAGGGGTCGTAATGTGTCATGTCGGGTTGGGTGAGGGTTGGTGTCGTGTTGGGTTGGGTGAAGGTTGGTGTCATGTCGGGTTGGGTGAGGGTTGGTGTCATGTCGGGTTGGTTGAAGGTTGGTGTCATGTCGGGTTGGTTGAGGGTTGGTGTCATGTCGGGTTGCGTGAAGGTTGGTGTCATGTTGGGTTGGGTGAGGGTTGGTGTCATGTCGGGTTGGGTGAGGGTTGGTGTCATGTCGGGTTGGGTGAGGGTTGGTGTCATGTCGGGGTGGGTGAGGGATGGTGTCATGTCTGTTTTGGTGAGGGATGGTGTCATGTGTCGTGCCTATTTTCGTCAGGGCTGGTCATGTGTCATGTCAGCGTTGATTACCGTTGTTGTCATGGGTCATGTCTGTTCCCGTTCAGGTTGGTGGTGTCATGTCCACTGTTAGAGCGAAAATGTGTCATGTCTACTGTATGATATGGGTTAAGTGTGTCATGCCAGTAGGGGTCAGGGTCCCTGATATATGTTAATAATATTCAACCTTACTATCATTATTATTATCATCATAATATATATATATATATATATATATATATATATATATATATATATATATATATATATATATATATATATATATATATATATACTGAAAGCTGTGATTAGAATTAATGTCCTCTGTACACTTTGGCTATAAGTGGTGATGTCACAAGATTACATTGGTGAGGTTAGATGACGTCACATGATTACATAGGCATGATGATGTCACATGACTAGAATGCTTAGGGTTAATAATGCCACAAGATTACAAAGATTAAAGTCAATGACGTCACACATACATAAGTTATCCTTAAGCAAGATTATCAGGGTCAACTTACATCACAATAACATAAGAAGTTTATAAAATATAACCTGGTCATCACATGGGGTATTATACATACAACCTGGTCATCACATGGGATAAGATACATACAACCTGGTCATCACATGGGATAAGATACATACAACTTGGTCATCACATGGGATATGATACATACAACCTGGTCATCATATGGGATACGATACATTCAACCTGGTCATCACATGGGATATGATACATACAACCTGGTCATCACATGGGATACGATACATACAACCTGGTCATCACATGAGATGATACATACAACCTGGTCATCACATGAGATGATACATACAACCTGGTCATCACATGAGATGATACATACAACCTGGTCATCACATGAGATGATACATACAACCTGGTCATCACATGAGATGATACATACAACCTGGTCATCACATGAGATGATACATACAACCTGGTCATCACATGAGATGATACATACAACCTGGTCATCACATGAGATGATACATACAACCTGGTCATCACATGAGATGATACATACAACCTGGTCATCACATGAGATGATACATACAACATGGGGGTGTGATGCATGGTAATATTGGTCAAGTAAACATTGCAGGTCGCATATGATTATTCACCTGGGCCAACTCTTGCCACTCACTGGCTCGCCAGCGCTCTAGGTGTTGGAGGGCAACTGTGAGGCAGGTAGGGTGAGGGTGAGAGAGTGAGGCAGGTAGGGTGAGGGTGGCAGTGATGACAGTACAGTAATGGTGGTAGGGAGAGGGAGGTAGGGTGACACAGAATGACAGTACAACATATGAACACCTGCCTACCATGCCACCACCCTCACCCTGTCCCTCCCTCCCTACATCTCCCGTTATCTAGGTAATGTCTCTCCCTGCCCACTATCTCTTCATCTCTACTTGACCAGTCTCTCCCCGTCCTTCTGTCTCCTCTCCCACTATCTCTTCCTCTAATGCAGTCTTCCCTTCCCTTAACAGCCGCCACTCATGTTTTCCACAGACGCGTGCCTCCTCCTCCCTCCCACGTTCCCTCCGCCAAGCTGCACTACCCCTTCACGCGTCTTCTCTCCACTAAGCTTCCCTCCCACACTGAACTCCATCAAACCACCCTCACACGTGCCCTCCACCAAGCCAAACTCCCCTCCTCCCCTGAGCCATGTTTTCTACACATTCTTTGACTCCTCTCCTCTCCACGTGTACTGGCTGTCCCGCTCCCGGCATCCTTCCTGCCATGTGTTCCGCTTCCTGGTAATGGTCGTCCATCTCTGGTCCCGGCCTCACACCTGCTCCCCGCCTCTCCCCAGCCACCTGGAACTCAGTCCTCATCCCGCCACACCCAACATCCCAGCGCCTTCTCCCCCCCGCCGTCACCCTTGTAACCCACCCCACGTTACCTTCTCTATGTCCACCCAACACCTCTTTTTCCCCCAGTCCTCCCCGCCACCCCAATCTCCCCTTATCTACTAGTCCTTGGCATCAACAGCCGTCCGCATATCCTCAGGATCATGTACCTACCAGGGATCCTGTGATCCCAGAGGATACCGGGGTAAGGCGAGCAGTCCATACTGGGTAGGACGCCTCCACCTCAGCAATGTCCCACCGGCGACGTCACTTCTTACATGGTAAACATCTTACTCTCAAAACCTTTTACTGATGACTCTTGTACCTGGCCCGGAGCACATGCAATTCGTCATCTAGCAGTGGTACTCTTCCTTAACAACGTGCGCCGTCAAGCATACCCATGGCATCTTGTGTCCTGAGGGTTCCCTGTATTTTGCCACACCAGAATATCTAGATGTAGGGCCTCCAGGAAAGGACGTGTGGTCATCACAAGAGCCATCTGACAGAGGCGCAACTCAGTATCACCCCTCCTTACAGTTCCTTCCTTACACGAGTTAAGTGTTCTAAGGATGGGGACATTTGTGCGTTGTTGTCTTGGATGATGAAGAGAAGGACGTACCGAAGGGTACAGACGTATGCAGCGGGATGTACCACATGAGACGCGGTACCCAGTGTGAGGTACCAGGCAGTGTGTAGTGCGGGACAAGGATGTACCACATGAGCTCCAGGCCTGGAAGAGGCACTTAACGGGACCATATGACCACTAGCGCCTTACACCACAGCACCTGAACCAAGTACAACCTCACGGCCACTACCTGCCTTCCACCACGAGCCAATACGCGAAAGGGAATTGGACTTAACAGATACCGTAATGCAGTGTGCCCTACTGGAGCGGTTGGTACCTGACCAGGAAGGTCAGGGTGTCTCTGAAGTTGTGCCCATCTCGCCACGCCCTTAGGTTCAGGAGGAAGCCATCTAATGATACCAAATAGGGAGACTCACCAGGCAACCCTCACACATTGTATCACTAGTATATCTCTACGATCATCCGTCTCCAGCATGTCCTGACGTCGCTGATGTAAGGGTCAAGATTCATGTAAAGTGCTCACAGAAGATCTTCCTCATACCAAGTTTACCTTCATACTCCATCGTAGATATGAGTCAAGAATTCTAACATTGTACACACACACACACACACACACACACACACACACACACACACTTTATCGCCGTTTCCCGACTTAGCAAAGTGGCACCAGGAACAGAAAAAAAAGCCACTTCCGCTCACATCAATTCTCTAGCTGTCATGTGTAATGCACCGAAACCACAGCTCCCTATCCACATCCAGGCCCCACACACCTTTCCATGGCTTGCCCAGGACGATTCACATGCCCTGGTTCAATCTATTGACAGCACATCGACTTCTTTATAAAACATCGGTCCAACTTACTCTATTCCTTGCACGCCTTTCCCACTCTTGTATGTTCAGAACCCAATCGCTTAAAATCTTTTTCACTCCAACCTTCTATCTCCATTTTGGTCTCCCTGTTCTTTTTGTTCCCTCCACCTCTGACACATATATCCTCTTTGTCAATCTTTCCTCACTCATTCTCTTTATATGTCCAAACCATTTCAACACACCCTCTTCTGCTCTCTCAACACACTATATTCCCACACATCTCTCTTACCCTTTCAGAATTTACTCGATCAAACCACCTCACACCACATATTGCCCTCAAACATTTCATTTCCAACACATCCATCCCCTTTCGCACACCCTTATCTTTAGCCCATGCCTCGCATCTATATCACATTGTTGGAACCACCATACCTTCAAAATCAATTCTTGCCCTCACAAGATTTCATTTTTTCCCACACATTCTTCATTGCTCCCAGAACCTTCGCCCCCTCCCCCACTCTATGACTCACTTCCGCTACCATGTCAACTCCTAAATATCTGGAACACTTCATTTCCTCCAAGTTTTCTCTGTTCAATCTCACTGCCCCAACTAACCTGTCCCTCAACCCAGCTGAATCTAATAATCTTGCTTTTATCCGCATTTATTGTCTACTTCCTCCTTTCGCGCACAATTCCAAACACATTCGTCATTTGCAGTTTTTCACTCGAATCTGTCACCAGTGCTGTAACATCAGCAAACATCAACTGACTCACTTCCAAGGCCCTTTCACTCCCACAGACTGCATACTCGCCCCTCTCTCCAAAACTCCCGCATTGAACTCCCTCACCACCCCATCCATAAACAAATGTAATAACCATGTTGACATCACATACCCCTCCTGCAGACCAACCTTCTCCTGGAACCAATCACTCTCCTCTCTTCCTACTCTTACACACGCCTTACACCTTTGATAAAAACTTCACCTCTCTCTGCTTTTAACAGCTTTTCTCACAACGTATATTCTGAAGACCATCTCTCTTATTCACATACGCATACTTGTACATTTCCCTCTTTTTAAACCCGGTATTCCCAATCACCAGTCCTTTTTAACATACATCTCCATAAGCTATTCGCCATTTCCATTCATAACACTGAATACCCCATGCACATCGATTATACCCTCAACTACCATATTACTCACCTTCGCATTTAAATCACACATCACTAATACCCAGTCCCGTGCACCAAAGATGCTGGCACAATCACTCAGCTGCTCCCAAAATACTAGCCTCTCATTATCTTTCTTCTCATACCCAGGTGCAAAGCCACCAATAATCATCCATCTCTCGCCATCCAGTCTCATTTTTACCGACATAATTCTAGACCTTACTTCCTTACACTCTTTCACATACTCCCACAACTCCTGCTTCAGGAGCAGTGCTACCCCTCCCTTAGCTTTTGTCCTCTCACCAACCCCTGACTCTACTCCCAAAACATATCCTAACTATTCTTCCCCTTTGTTTCACTCAAAGCCAGAACATCCAGATTTCTTTCCCCAAATATGTTACCTATCTCTCCTCTCTTCTCATCTTGGTTACATCCACACACGGACACCCCAATCTGAGCCTTTGAGGAGGATGAGTACTCCTTGCTTGGCTCCTTCTTTTGTTCTGTCTTTTAGAATTTGAAATACAAGAAGGGAAGAGGGTCCCAGCCTCCCGCTCCAGCCCCCTTTTGTCGCTTTTTACGACGCGCGGGAAATATGGAAACAGATTCTTTTTTCCTCTACCCCATATATATATATATATATATATATATATATATATATATATATATATATATATATATATATATTTGCTTTGTCGCTGTCTCCCGCGTTTGATATATATATATATATATATATATATATATATATATATATATATATATATATATATATATATATATATATATATATATATATATATATATATATATATATCTATGAACTGTTTACCATTATATCGAACCCTGAACCATCTGTGTGGCAGCCAGGTAGACTAACCCCCGGGTCACGATGAGCTTAACACAGTATTCCCTCCGCCCCAGCACTCGCTGATTCACGGAACTGGCTGATGCGTCACGCGCCCTGTACGAGGTGGCAATACTGCCGCTCACGCTCCGGACAAGGAAGGAAGGAAGGAAGGCTCTCCTTAAAAGTGAAAAACTTATATATAAAAAAATGGGAAAATTCAGATGGTTGTGTTTATAAGATACCGTGCAAGGGTTGCAATAAAGTTTACCTGAGACAAAGTGGAAAAAGAAATAAACTGAACTTAAGATCAATTAGCATCGGTATAGCGGTCGTGCTGGGCCCTGAGGAATCCTATGATCTATTCTTGCATATACCAGACCTCCTCCACCCTACTGACTACATCAACAACGCTCATACACTTGTGTATTGTCATTCAACTGGAGACAGCAACATCACAGAATCTAACAAGTTAGATATTCTAATCATCCAAACAATCCTCAACATGGACATTTTTGTGAGGTAAGTCATGACCTGACCCTTGCCTGAGGTCACCTGACCTTTGATGACCCCGACCCCTGTCTCTGGTGATCACGATTCTTGCTGGATCTTTCCGCCAGACAACCCCCCCCCCAACCTGACGAGGTCATGCCCCTTACATGTTACACATTTACGTTCTTAAACCTACACTGGTTTTTATCCTGTACTCCTGATGATGTGAGGCATTACGAAAACGTACGAACGTTCGTGTCTCATTTTCACTGTGGCTATATATATATATATATATATATATATATATATATATATATATATATATATATATATATATATATATATATATATAATGAAGAAGACCATAAAGAACCTTTGACACAAACGGCTAATTAAGCTCAGTAGTAGTAAGTAAGGCCCCCCAGGGGAAGCCATGGTGGACGGGGGAGTGCAGGCTGAGGCAGGCGGTGGGAGGGGGGAGGGGGACCTCTCCACGCTGCAGGGGATGAGGAGGACGCCTGCCATGGTGTGGTGTGAGGCGAGAGTGGTAAGGTGAGGCATGGGACCCCCCTCTACACACACACTGCCCCTGGGGGTGAGAACCCCTAGTGGCTGTCTTGCGTCTTGTTAGGTCATTAATAGGCTGGCGCCACAACCCCATCCTGGAGCCAGTCACAACCAGTGGAGGTCCAGTGTCCACAACAACCTCATTCCTCCATCCACAACACATTCTTCTCTCCCATTCACAACACACTCCTCCCTCCCACCCACAACACACTCCTCCCTCCCACCCACAACACACTCCTCCCTCCCACCCACAACACACTCCTCCCTCCCACCCACAACACAATCCTCCCTCCCATCTACAACACACTCTTCTCTCCCACCCACAACACACTCCTCCCTCCCATCTACAACACTCCTCACTCCCATCTACAACACTCCTCCCTCCCACCTACAATACACTACTCCCTCCCACCCACAACACACTCATCCCTCCCACCTACAGCACTCCTTCCTCCCACTCACAACACACTCCTCCCTCCCACCCACAACACACTCTTCCCTCCCACCTACAACACACTACTCCCTCCCACCTACAACACTCCTCCCTCCCACCCACAACACACTCCTCCCTCTCTTTTCATCCATCAGTTGTAATCCCTCCTGGCGCCCCCCTACCCCCATCCCACCGCCACCTCCAGTCTAATCCCGGACCATAGACAACCCTTCCATCAAGGTCCATAATACAGTATTGTGGCTAATGACTGGCGTGCTCCTTTCACCCTTATTTCCCGTCGCAGAGGGGCGATAATCCCCCACTTGTCGCGGGTCACGCCGGGAAGGTCGGGGGCCGAGTCGGCGTCGTGGTCATTGTCGGGACACGTCAGCAGTTGCGTCGGGAGCAGGAGAATCACCTGCTCGTAACCTCCACCGAGGGGTCACAATGGCGTGACCCACTGTGACACAGGCCAGCCCCCCTGTACCCCCATTGTCCGCCTCCACCCCCGCTCCTCTTTTGTTTACCCCTTCCGCTCCCAGCCCGGGTTTCCGATTACCCTTTAAGCGTTATGTACCAATCAGAGGCGCATTCACATTCAAAACCCGGGCTCGGGGCCAAGATGGATCGCTTCACCCTCACATCTCAAAGTCGGTCAACTTAGAACCTCGACTTCACAAGACACGAGAGGAAGAACTTGGTCAAGTTCAGTTCAACTCAGAACGTCAGTGTACAGCTCTCTCTCTCTCTCTCTCTCTCTCTCTCTCTCTCTCTCTCTCTCTCTCTCTCTCTCTCTCTCTCTCTCTCTCTCTCTCTCTCTGGGAGGCTCGTCTGGATTCGGCTTCATGAGGCGGATCGAGATACATCGGCAATCAGTTTGTTTTTCTTATTGAAAACTAATGATCCATAATGAAGGCATCGGGCAACATATGCAGCTGGAGACGCAAGGCATCACATACGTCTATCTTCCTCTTTTTTTCTCTCTTTCTTTCTCTTTCTTTCCCTAGTTCCTGAGACACAGCAACACAAGTTAAAGACACCATCAGGCGGGGCAACACACACACACACACACCTGGACCTCACAGCAACACGACCACAGTCTGAGGCCAATGTTAAGTGAGTTGTAGTAATAAAGATCCGTGTGTTGTGAGTCACACTGTGAGCTAGTTAGCTGGTGGGTGAGGTGCAGGCAGCACCACAACAACCGTCCAGGAGATAGGGGCAGTGGTGCCACCCCGGCAATACTCCTCACGCCCGCATACATTCAGCAGTGTATATATATATATATATATATATATATATATATATATATATATATATATATATATATATATATATATATATATATATCGAGGCTATTGGTCACACTGCTGCTACCTCCCCTGACCTAACACTCTACATCGTTGCTCCTCTCCTACGTAACACGCGTCGTGTGTGATAAGCAAGTGTATGCGCATATGTATATATCTAATGTATATATGCACGAATACATATGTATGTATATAGGTATACAGCGAGTGTGTATGAGAATATCAAATCTATTTGGCCAGTTACAAATGCTCCCCTTAATATTCTTATTTCAGCAAGAACGTATGATCATCATTTGGCAGAATATATACACAGAGCTATGCACACCACACGAAAACATGGGGACACACACACACACACACACACACACACACACACACACACACACACACACACACACAGATCTTTCACAAGTTATCAACATGAGGACCACCTTACCCGCCACTGCTCTACCAGCTTGCTACACTTTACCTACCGTTGGCCAGGGTAACGCGAGACCTACCTAATATGCGTCTCTCACCTAAGGTTCCAGTATAGTAACTACAACATAATCACAACCTCGACCACCTGAGAAGTTGACTGACCTCTCCAGGAAAGGGCGTCAGGTTGGGCTCTTCCGAGGGGGCCACCTCCATCTTCCAGTCCCTCGCCCAGAAGCTACTCACACACGCGCGACCTTTGTACTTCCTCATCTTGATCAGTGATGGCCTTATGGACACATCCGTCGACGGAAGTACGTCGACTGCTCTACCACGGGTAACGCCATGGTCAGCAGCGCTACACACTACATCACACACTACCAGAACACAACAGCCTTGAGCGTTGCAACCGACGCTAACCACCACGTAACCTTCAGCACATCATTAAGATCGTGGTCAGGCACATCATCCCCGCTTCCAGCCACCACGTACCACCTCCTCCTGCCTCACTAGACCCCAGCAGACCCCTCCAGGCTGTGCAGTCTACCAGGCTCCACGGTGTCCCTGTGGACAGCAAACTATGCTGAAAGGAACAAGTTAGAAAACCTTCCAGCTATGGCCTCAGCATTCTTCCCTGAGTCTTAACGCAAGACACATACACAACCTTCATTCTTTCCAGACTGATCTAAGCTTCACTCATCTGGTCTTCTTGATCTACTGCACAACAGGAGCCACGAGAGGAGAGGACATGCATGATCATCTTTGGGTCCATCTTACGCCACTGTCAAGGGGCGCTCAACACGCGTTGGTCCTCTAGACGTTTTCCAACCATCACCTGGACCTCACCCGACGGTTCAGGAAGAAACTACAGCACCATAACCGCCACCATCACCTCCCGCCACCGGAGATCCCTCGTCCCCAAGTTGCAGTTCGACCTCGTACACACAGCGTCAAAAAAAAGCCCCATCTCGACCCTCATGGACAACAAGAAGACTGTATTGGTGTAGAATGTTTGTTTAACACACACACACACACACACACACACACACACACATAATTATGTGGGTGACACCCCCGCTGCCCCTCCGTCACGGACAGATGATTCATGGGTTGCCCTACCTGACGCCAACTCGCTCTCCCCTTCTCTCTCTCTCTCTCTCTCTCTCTCTCTCTCTCTCTCTCTCTCTCTCTCTCTCTCTCTCTCTCTCTCTCTCTCTCTCCAGAAAGTCTCATCTAGCTGTGATGACCAGATAGGGTAAGTGTTTACCAAAGAATTAATCTTAATGTTTCGTGTATACAGACCTGACTACCCTCACCAACTCCCAACCCCTCACCATAACAGTTCTTTCCCTCCCTCTAGCCAGGGGGCCACTACACCATCCCTCCCTTTACACTGTGGCCCTTCAAACCCTCCCTCCCTTTACCTTGTGGCCCTTCAAACCCCCCCTCCCTTTACATTGTGGCCCTTCAAACCCTCCCTCCCTTTACATTGTGGCCCTTCAAACACTCCCTCCCTTTACCTTGTGGCCCTTCAAACCCTCCTTCCCTCTAGCTAGGGGCGCCCGTCCCAACACACCATATCAGACGTAACCAGACGTGGTGTTAGTCGTAGTGCCCTGATAGTCATCTAGGCATCTAGTGGGAGTAAGAGCTAACGGGTTCCCTCTAGAACTCAGCCCTAAGGGGGAGGGTTCCCTCTAGGACTCAGCCCTGAGAGGGGGGGTTTCCCTCTAGATCTCAGCCATGAGGGGGGGGGGGGGTCTGGTGGTGAGGTGGTGGAGAACCTTCACCAACATTTTTGTTAAGTTCATGATGTCACGACGGTGTTCTGTAATTGCTGGTATAATTACCCCAGGCAGGGTCACTGTATGTGGTAATTACGTCATCCTCAGAGGTCTGTTGTCTGCTCCCCAGCACACCCCCCCCTCCCTCTTCTTACTCACCAGCCATCACCATCCACCCTCTACGCTCACCAGCACTCACCATCACCAACATCACCATCCACCCCTCTACGCTCACCAGCACTCACCATCACCAACATCACCATCCACCCTCTACGCTCACCAGCACTCACCATCACCAACATCACCATCCACCCTCTACGCTCACTACCACTCACCATCACCAACATCACCATCCACCCTCTACGCTCACTACCACTCACCATCACCAACATCACCATCCACCCCTCTACGCTCACTACCACTCACCATCACCAACATCACCATCCACCCTCTACGCTCACTACCACTCACCATCACCAACATCACCATCCACCCTCTACGCTCACTACCACTCACCATCACCAACATCACCATCCACCCCTCTACGCTCACTACCACTCACCATCACCAACATCACCATCCACCCTCTACGCTCACTACCACTCACCATCACCAACATCACCATCCACCCTCTACGCTCACTACCACTCACCATCACCAACATCACCATCCACCCCTATACGCTCACTATAACTCACTATCACCAACTTCATCACCAAGGTACGCTTCACCACCATCACCAACACCAAGGCACGCTTCACCACCACCAAGCGCCCCCCCCCCCTCCCCCACCACCACCAGCAACCAACCCGGATAACAATTAGACAATCATTACATCTCCCAGTTTTCCAAAGCGTGAGAACGTACATCCCACGACGACACATCCCCACTATCTGCTGAACATGTGGGGCCATACCAGCATGGTACCAGGAGGGATGGTAGTACCGTTATCCCAGAGGTACCAGCATGGTACCAGGAGGGATGGTAGTACTGTTATCCCAGAGGTACCAGCATGGTACCAGGAGGGATGGTAGTACTGTTATCCCAGAGGTACCAGCATGGTACCCGGTGGGATGGTAGTACTGTTATCCCAGAGGTACCAGCATGGTACCCGGTGGGATGGTAGTACTGTTATCCCAGAGGTACCAGCATGGTACCCGGTGGGATGGTAGTACTGTTATCCCAGAGGTACCAGCATGGTACCAGGTGGGATGGTAGTACTGTTATCCCAGAGGTACCAGCATGGTACCAGGAGGGATGGTAGTACCGTTATCCCAGAGGTACCAGCATGGTACCAGGAGGGATGGTAGTACTGTTATCCCAGAGGTACCAGCATGGTACCAGGAGGGATGGTAGTACCGTTATCCCAGACCTACCAGCATGGTACCAGGAGGGATGGTAGTACCGTTATCCCAGAGGTACCAGCATGGTACCAGGTGGGATGGTAGTACCGTTATCCCAGACCTACCAGCATGGTACCAGGAGGGATGGTAGTACTGTTATCCCAGAGGTACCAGCATGGTACCAGGAGGGATGGTAGTACTGTTATCCCAGAGGTACCAGCATGGTACCAGGAGGGATGGTAGTACTGTTATCCCAGAGGTACCAGCATGGTACCCGGTGGGATGGTAGTACCGTTATCCCAGAGGTACCAGCATGGTACCAGGAGGGATGGTAGTACCGTTATCCCAGAGGTACCAGCATGGTACCAGGAGGGATGGTAGTACCGTTATCCCAGAGGTACCAGCATGGTACCAGGAGGGATGGTAGTACCGTTATCCCAGACCTACCAGCATGGTACCAGGAGGGATGGTAGTACCGTTATCCCAGACCTACCAGCATGGTACCAGGTGAGAGGGAGGTACCCGGGTCGTCCCCACACTGTGGTAATCATCGACTTATTTCCCGTCATGGTTGTCCACTACCTCGTACATCATCCTCCAGCCAGAACGCTACACGTACCAACCCCCCACCCACCCCCACCCCCACATACCTCCTCCTCGGTATACGTACCAAGAACCACTACCACCCCCCCCCCCCCAAGCCTCAGTATACGTACCAAGAACCACTACCTACCTGGAGAACATACCCTTCCCGCCACAAAAACTCATGTCCTTATACCTACATGGCAATAACGGACGAACAAATTATACCAACGCCCCGAAACCTCAGTAATGTCACAGCTCGGCCTGGACGTGACGCTGAAATATACTGGGATCGCATGCCGGGCCGCAGTCGCCCAGGCCGTAGCTCAGGCGGCGGCAGCACGTGCGGCCCCCGCGTCCCCACCACGTAAACAGAGAGGTGCCAGGGGTCGCTGGACGGGCCAGGTGCCGCCTGGAGACAGACCAGCACACAACACGCTGCTAAACACCTTCACGATGGATTCCATGTTCCAGCCAACCCAGCAAAAGTCTTTTACGATCATTTCTTCCGGGTAAATCCAGATGATCTTCATTGTTGAATGACGGTCAGTGAGATGTACGGTGGGAGAGATGATGAGTCGGGTGCTGGCGTAACAAGAGAAGCTTCTGCAGGGGGAGGCAGTGTGACCCCCCCACCACAGGACGTGGTTCACAGTGGTCTCTCATACTCCAGGAGGGTCAGTATCACCCACAGTGACTGGGGAGCTGAGAGACATCATAGTCACGATGATGTATCACGCGCAAGACATCACAAATACAAATAAAGTAAGCCATAATAACACGCTCATACACTTAACCCTACACCTTATATCTCCACGCTCTTCAGCTGTCTGCCTTCTCTGTACCTCACCTCTGTCTACCCTCTCCAGCCTCCCTCCTCAGCCAACCATATATGTAAACACAGGACTGGATGCGACACTGGTGTATGATGAGCGTGGTGTGAGTGCTTAGGTCTGACCCCAACACCACTGGTGCCTGATAATCATAATGTTAGTGATATGCTACACACTATGGGGACTGGAACTGTTAGGGATATAGATAACACCACCCACTGTAGCTGGGACCGTGTGGACATTTGCAGTAAATCACACGGTGGCTGGAACCCTGTTGGACATATTTAGTATATCCCATGGTGGATGGGACCCTGTGGGGCATATGTAGTATATCCCATAGTGGTTGGGACCATTTGGGACACATACAGCTCATCCCATGGCAGCTGGAACCATGCGAGACATATGGAGTACATATAATGGTGGCTGGGACCGTATGGGATATTTGTAACATCTCCCATGGTGTTTGGGACCATATGGGAAATATGCAGCACATCCCACAGTGGCTAGAACCAAGCGCGTCATATGTAGTACATACCATGGTGGCTGGGACCATGAGGGATACAGACATGCTGCAGTGAGTTAGACGGACACACTCGTGATGAAAATAAGGAAGAAAATGATGACTAGATGCAAAAATAAGACTTGGAAGAAGCGATTGTGTCACCCTCACCATCACGGTGGGGTACACCACACACTACAGTGCCATCACTATACTGCCCCATCAGCACAGCCATCAGGACCACCCCACACTACAGTGCCAACACTATACTGCCCCATCAGCATAGCCCCACCCTACAGTGGCAGCACTACCTCCGTCACTGGTGGGTACATACAACACCCATACCACCGTAGTCGACCCAGCTGCTGGACGTGTGGTCGACCTGACCTCTGGCACAGCTGACCTACCAGATGGGTCAGAGTACATGGCAGACTCGCCGTATTTCACGACCAGAACCAACTGCTTGGGTCGACCCCCGGGGTGGCGTGGACGGGGATGATGTCCTGGAGGAGTGGCTGGCCAGCAGCCCTGGCCAGCCTATGATGAGAGGAGGGCAGTATGGTCGTGGCCTGGCAGGAAGGTGGGCATCAGGACCTCCGTCCTTACCGCTACCAACACTCGCCCTGACCTTCAACTGACCTTTTGTATTTCCACACAATTTTCAAATAGCTTCCTAATGTTCACAAAACACATTATCGTCCCTACAGTAGTGTGACATAGGGACGTTTCTCCACCTCGGCCACGACGGAGGCTTTAATTGTGCGTCAGAGGTTGAGGACAGAGTCTTGTGCAGGAGACAATAATTGAGTTGGATCTTGACCTATAAAAGACGGCACCCGATTCCTGGCTGGGTCGATGGTCGTGCTAATCGAGTCCAGGGTTCGATATCTGTTATCCCTCTCCTGCTCTGAGGGATTCTCCTTCATGTTATGGGTTGGTTGTGGAATATATATATATATATATATATATATATATATATATATATATATATATATATATATATATATATATATATATATATATATATATGAGGTTCGTGTAGCGGTCACAGTATAGCGTACAGGTCAGCCTCTCAGGGCACTTGCTTTATGTATTACGAGGAGAGAGTTTTACACTCGTGTTGCCCCGTCTCTTAACCTTTTGTATATATGTACCATGTCTGTGTCATACGAGTACACACACACACACACACACACACACACACACACACACACGCCAGATTAAGCTAGATTAGGTGATGTAAAGGTGTGTGGGCGTCTGTAGTGGTGTGTGTGGGCGTCTGTAGTGGTGTGTGTGGGCGTCTGTAGTGGTGTGTGGGGGTGTCTGTAGTGGTGTGTGGGTGTCTGTAGTGGTGTGTGGGTGTCTGTAGTGGTGTGTGTGGGGTGTCTGTAGTGGTGTGTGGGTGTCTGTAGTGGTGTGTGTGGGGTGTCTGTAGTGGTGTGTGGGTGTCTGTAGTGGTGTGTGGGTGTCTGTAGTGGTGTGTGTGGGGTGTCTGTAGTGGTGTGTGTGGGCGTCTGTAGTGGTGTGTGTGGGGTGTCTGTAGTGGTGTGTGTGGGTGTCTGTAGTGGTATGTAGGTTGTTGTAGAGGTGTGTGGGTGACTATAGTGGTGTGTTGGTGTCTGTAGTGGTATGTGGGTGTCTGTAGTGGTGTGTGGGTGACTGTAGTGGTGTGTGGGTGTCTGTAGAGGTGTGTGGGTGACTGCAGTGGTGTGTGTGGGCGTCTGTAGTGGTGTGTGGGTGAATACAGTGGTGTGTGGGTGACTGCAGTGGTGTGTGGGTGTCTGTAGTGGTGTGTGTGACTATCTGTAGTGGTGTGTGGGCGTCTGTAGTGGTGTGAGGGTTGACTGCAGTAGTGTGTGTGGGCATCTGTAGTGGTGTGTGGGTGAATGCAGTGGTGTGTGGGTGAATGCAGTGGTGTGTGGGTGTCTGTAGTGGTGTGTGCGACTATCTGTAGTGGTGTGTGGGTGACTGTAGTGGTGTGTGGGTGACTGTAGTGGTGTGTGGGTGTCTGTAGAGGTGTGTGGGTGTCTGTGGTGGTGTGTGGGTGTCTGTAGTGGTGTGTGGGTGTCTGTAGTGGTGTGTGTGACTATCTGTAGTGGTGTGTGGGTGTCTGTAGAGGTGTGTGGGTGACTGCAGTGGTGTGTGGGTGTCTGTAGTGGTGTGTGGGTGTCTGTAGTGGTGTATGGGTGTTTGTAGTGGTGTGTAGGTGACTGCATTGGTGTGTGGGTGTCTGTAGTGGTGTGTGTGGGTGTCTTTAGTGGTATGTGGGTGTCTGTAGTGGTATGTGGTAGTCTGTAGTGGTGTATGGGTGTTTGTAGTGGTGTGTAGGTGACTGCATTGGTGTGTGGGTGTCTGTAGTGGTGTGTGTGGGTGTCTGTAGTGGTGTGTGGGTGTCTGTAGTGGTGTGTGGATGTCTGAAGTGGTGTGTGGATGTCTGTAGTGGTGTGTGGATGTCTGTAGTGGTGTATGGATGTCTGTAGTGGTGTGTGGATGTCTGTAGTGGTGTCTGGATGTCTGTAGTGGTGTGTGGATGTCTGAAGTGGTGTGTGGGTGAGTGTAGCGATGTGTGGGTGACTGTTGTAGTGTGTGGGTTGTGTATAATTACCTATTAATACATTATGGGGAGGGAGTGGTACACGGATGGGGGCCCCCCCTCCCCCCATCTATTGCACTTTCCCTTTCCTACCGTATGTTAAGCCTTTCTATACTACGAGGGTTCACAGTTTCAGCCCTGAGCGATACAGTAACCAGTCACCCACTACCCTCTTGCCGTATAGGGAATCTCATACATTTTTCTACCAAGTTTCTCGCTTAAATTCACATGATGGCGTCTGATTCTCATATCCTAATGCCTTATATCGAGATCAAGTCCCCCTTTACGCTTCTCTCTTCCATTACAGACAAACTCGTGTCTTCCAGCTGTTCCTGGTGTAACCCATCCCACTCAACTCATGCGCTGGGATTCTCGCCCTCCTCTACACCTTCTCCATCAGTTCTTTGTGCTTTTCTAAGATGCTGTGACCACACCTGGGAAGCACTGACTATCTTCAGCCAGATGTACGATAACGAATACCTTGCTGACTATCTTCAGCCAGATGTAGGATAATGAACACCTTGCTGACTATCTTCAGCCAGATGTAGGATAATGAACACCTTGCTGACTATCTTCAGCCAGATGTAGGATAATGAACACCTTGCTGACTATCTTCAGCCAGATGTAGGATAATGAACACCTTGCTGACTATCTTCTCATCATTGTACTCGAGTACAACTTGAATGTTTACCATCACGACTGTCTCCCTCGAGGTGCGACTGTGACAACAGGTCTGGTCAACAATGGGTCAAGGATCTTTGGCATTTTATGTTTTTTCTTTATATTTCAATGTTTCGCAAGACGTTCCAGTAGCATCTCACTGGTGCTGGGGCCGTAGTGTCTTCCACTGTAACAACACTTGTGAACTTGCTGTTCAGTTCTTCACACATCCTTACGTCATCCGCTACAGTTCTTCCCACTGAATCCATTGGTCTAATCAGCTGTACTTTAACTGTACTGGTATGTGGGGGTGGGGGTCGTGTGGCGGGATCTGGGTGTCTGTAACAATCTAATAATAATGAAAATAATAACAATAATAATAATAATAATAATAATAATAATAATAATATTATTATTATCATTATTATCATTATTATTATTATAATTATTATCATTATTATTATTATTATTATTATTATTATTATTATTATTATTATTATTATCGTTATTATCATTATTATTATTATCATTATTATTATCATTATCATTAGATTATCATTATCACCATTACTATGAATATTTATCATGGGTTATCTTAAGACAAGAGGGGGCAAGCGCTGATTATATAAACAAAATCCCAGTTATATGAGGAGTGAGGTTACAGGCAAGATGGCGGGGATGGGGTCAGTAAACAGTGTTTATACTGATGATGGTCACAGCGGCTGGGATGGCGCTGCTCTTGTGCAGGTTGTGACGACTAACTGCAACCCAGGGACGAGGGATCGTAAGTCCCGGTGCAGGGAGTCCACGTGTCTTGGCTGGACGAAGGAGGTAAGTAGAGACGGTGGATTTCATGATGGTTTTGACGTGTGTCTTTCTGGCCTGGTGGAGTGAAGAGCCTGGCGGAGGTGCGGGCTAGTGAGACAGTAGCGGGAGGGACATGGATGGAAGCAAGGTGCCTCACCACCATCTTGATACGGTTGGCGAAGGTGTTGCACTGGGAGCTACCAAGGTGTTGTGAAGGCTCGGTGGGGAGCTGGCTACCGTCACAGCCAACACCACAGATCCAGTTGTCAACGTGATGGCGGCCAGGTGTGGCAGCCACCGGGGCTATCATGTCGAAAGTTGAGGAGATGAGAGGCGACGACCTGTACTGTGTGGTGGTGAGGGGCGACGACCTGTACTGTGTGTGGTGGTGTTGTGTCATCATCATCATTGTTACACTACAGGAGGAGGAGGAGGAGGAGTTCTTCACTCGTGTGTGGGGCACCATCTCTTGAACTTTCTCGACTTTTACAGAACTTTTTTAAACTGCATGTTGTCCACACTGAGACTTCCATCAGTGCGGCTGCAGGTTGTTACATCACAAGCGAGAATTTACCCTCAGCAAGTCCGCATCATCGTCAATGGACGTAAAGGAGTACGTCTTGGTCGAGGCTCTGCGCTGTTCTCACCACCAGCACCTCCTGTTACCTGGGATCCCTCGTCCCCGAGCTACAGTGCGGCAGCAACCCAGCTCGTGCAGACCGTGGTAGTACCAGCAACAACATCTCAGTCATTGTTAACATCAAGAATAATAATGATCAAAATCATGTGTGGTGGTGGTGGTGGTGGTGCATGGAAGCCTGGGTGGTGGTGTGGTGGTGTGGTGGTGTGTGGGTGTTTCTGTGGTGTGGCGTGGGTTAACTGTGTGGTGGCGTGTGGGTGTTTCTGTGGTGTGGCGTGGGTTAACTGTGTGGTGGTGTGTGGGTGTTTCTGTGGTGTGGCGTGGGTTAACTGTGTGGTGGTGTGTGGTTGTTTCTGTGGTGTGGCGTGGGTTGACTGTGTGGTGGTGTGTGGTTGTTTCTGTGGTGTGGCGTGGGTTAACTGTGTGGTGGTGTGTGGGTGTTTCTGTGGTGTGGCGTGGGTTAACTGTGTGGTGGTGTGTGGGTGTTTCTGTGGTGTGGCGTGGGTTAACTGTGTGGTGGTGTGTGGGTGTTTCTGTGGTGTGGCGTGGGTTAACTGTGTGGTGGTGTGTGGGTGTTTCTGTGGTGTGGCGTGGGTTAACTGTGTGGTGGCGTGTGGGTGTTTCTGTGGTGTGGCGTGGGTTAACTGTGTGGTGGTGTGTGGGTGTTTCTGTGGTGTGGCGTGGGTTAACTGTGTGGTGGTGTGTGGGTGTTTCTGTGGTGTGGCGTGGGTTAACTGTGTGGTGGTGTGTGGGTGTTTCTGTGGTGTGGCGTGGGTTAACTGTGTGGTGGTGTGTGGGTGTTTCTGTGGTGTGGCGTGGGTTAACTGTGTGGTGGTGTGTGGGTGTTTCTGTGGTGTGGCGTGGGTTAACTGTGTGGTGGTGTGTGGGTGTTTCTGTGGTGTGGCGTGGGTTGACTGTGTGGTGGTGTGTGGTTGTTTCTGTGGTGTGGCGTGGGTTAACTGTGTGGTGGTGTGTGGGTGTTTCTGTGGTGTGGCGTGGGTTGACTGTGTGGTGGTGTGTGGGTGTTTCTGTGGTGTGGCGTGGGTTAACTGTGTGGTGGTGTGTGGGTGTTTCTGTGGTGTGGCGTGGGTTAACTGTGTGGTGGTGTGTGGGTGTTTCTGTGGTGTGGCGTGGGTTAACTGTGTGGTGGTGTGTGGGTGTTTCTGTGGTGTGGCGTGGGTTGACTGTGTGGTGGTGTGTGGTTGTTTCTGTGGTGTGGCGTGGGTTAACTGTGTGGTGGTGTGTGGGTGTTTCTGTGGTGTGGCGTGGGTTGACTGTGTGGTGGTGTGTGGGTGTTTCTGTGGTGTGGCGTGGGTTAACTGTGTGGTGGTGTGTGGTTGTTTCTGTGGTGTGGCGTGGGTTAACTGTGTGGTGGTGTGTGGGTGTTTCTGTGGTGTGGCGTGGGTTGACTGTGTGGTGGTGTGTGGGTGTTTCTGTGGTGTGGCGTGGGTTAACTGTGTGGTGGTGTGTGGGTGTTTCTGTGGTGTGGCGTGGGTTGACTGTGTGGTGTGTGGGTGTTCTGTGGTGTGCGTGGGTTAACTGTGTGGTGGTGTGGTGTTTCTGTGGTGTGGCGTGGGTTAACTGTGTGGTGGTGTGTGGTTGTTTCTGTGGTGTGGCGTGGGTTGACTGTGTGGTGGTGCGGTGGTGTGTGGTTGTTTCTGTGGTGTGGCGTGGGTTGACTGTGTGGTGGTGTGTGGGTGTTTCTGTGGTGTGGCGTGGGTTAACTGTGTGGTGGTGTGTGGTTGTTTCTGTGGTGTGGCGTGGGTTGACTGTGCGGTGGTGTGTGGGTGTTTCTGTGGTGTGGCGTGGGTTAACTGTGTGGTGGTGTGTGGTGTTTCTGTGGTGTGGCGTGGGTTGACTGTGTGGTGGTGTGTGGTTGTTTCTGTGGTGTGGCGTGGGTTAACTGTGTGGTGGTGTGTGGGTGTTTCTGTGGTGTGGCGTGGGTTGACTGTGTGGTGGTGTGTGGGTGTTTCTGTGGTGTGGCGTGGGTTAACTGTGTGGTGGTGTGTGGTTGTTTCTGTGGTGTGGCGTGGGTTAACTGTGTGGTGGTGTGTGGTTGTTTCTGTGGTGTGGCGTGGGTTAACTGTGTGGTGGTGTGTGGGTGTTTCTGTGGTGTGGCGTGGGTTGACTGTGTGGTGGTGTGTGGGTGTTTCTGTGGTGTGGCGTGGGTTAACTGTGTGGTGGTGTGTGGGTGTTTCTGTGGTGTGGCGTGGGTTGACTGTGTGGTGGTGTGTGGGTGTTTCTGTGGTGTGGCGTGGGTTAACTGTGTGGTGGTGTGTGGTTGTTTCTGTGGTGTGGCGTGGGTTAACTGTGTGGTGGTGTGTGGTTGTTTCTGTGGTGTGGCGTGGGTTGACTGTGTGGTGGTGTGTGGTTGTTTCTGTGGTGTGGCGTGGGTTAACTGTGTGGTGGTGTGTGGTTGTTTCTGTGGTGTGGCGTGGGTTGACTGTGTGGTGGTGTGTGGTTGTTTCTGTGGTGTGGCGTGGGTTGACTGTGTGGTGGTGTGTGGTTGTTTCTGTGGTGTGGCGTGGGTTAACTGTGTGGTGGTGTGTGGTTGTTTCTGTGGTGTGGCGTGGGTTGACTGTGTGGTGGTGTGTGGTTGTTTCTGTGGTGTGGCGTGGGTTAACTGTGTGGTGGTGTGTGGGTGTTTCTGTGGTGTGGCGTGGGTTGACTGTGTGGTGGTGTGTGGTTGTTTCTGTGGTGTGGCGTGGGTTGACTGTGTGGTGGTGTGTGGTTGTTTCTGTGGTGTGGCGTGGGTTAACTGTGTGGTGGTGTGTGGTTGTTTCTGTGGTGTGGCGTGGGTTGACTGTGTGGTGGTGTGTGGTTGTTTCTGTGGTGTGGCGTGGGTTGACTGTGTGGTGGTGTGTGGGTGTTTCTGTGGTGTGGCGTGGGTTAACTGTGTGGTGGTGTGTGGTTGTTTCTGTGGTGTGGCGTGGGTTGACTGTGTGGTGGTGTGTGGTTGTTTCTGTGGTGTGGCGTGGGTTGACTGTGTGGTGGTGTGTGGTTGTTTCTGTGGTGTGGCGTGGGTTAACTGTGTGGTGGTGTGTGGTTGTTTCTGTGGTGTGGCGTGGGTTGACTGTGTGGTGGTGTGTGGTTGTTTCTGTGGTGTGGCGTGGGTTAACTGTGTGGTGGTGTGTGGGTGTTTCTGTGGTGTGGCGTGGGTTGACTGTGTGGTGGTGTGTGGTTGTTTCTGTGGTGTGGCGTGGGTTGACTGTGTGGTGGTGTGTGGTTGTTTCTGTGGTGTGGCGTGGGTTAACTGTGTGGTGGTGTGTGGTTGTTTCTGTGGTGTGGCGTGGGTTGACTGTGTGGTGGTGAGTGGGTGTTTCTGTGGTGTGGCGGGCGTGGGTTGACTGTGTGGTGGTGCGGTGGTGTGTGGGTGTTTCTGTGGTGTGACGTGGGTTGACTGTGTGGTGGTGTGTGGGTGTTTCTGAGGTGTGGCTGTGTGGTGGTGTTGTAGACATGGTTGTGACGCTACAACAGTAACGTGGGTGGAGAGGTGTTGAAGGGAACTGCTGTGGTGGTCCGGAAGGAAGAGCGAGGGAACTGCGTGGGTGAGGCGGTGGTGGTGGTGGTGGAGGAGGAGGGGAGTGAGCAGCACGCGCGCTGCCACGAGTTTCATAGATAACACGGCTGACGCAGGCTGTGTGTGTGTGGGGGGGAGGAGGGAGGGGAGGCGGACGGAAGGGGAGCAATGTCAGGCAGGCAGGGGGGAGGGAGGAGGGGAGGAGGAGACGCGCGTCACGGGAGAATAAACTGAATGGCCTGGCCTGGCCTGGCCTGGCCTGGCTGGCTGACTGGCTGGCTTGGCTGACTGGCTAGCTGGCTGGCTGGCTGGCCAAAGAGACTTCCTGGAACTTTACCTTCCAGTCGTAGATCAGTGAATATGGTGGGGGTAAAGTGGTGAGGGGCAACATAAGCCACGTCCAGACACTGGCCAACACTGGCGGCGGTGGCAGGGGGTTAACGCTACCCCAACCAGAGCAGAGCAGAGCAGAGCGGCCGCCTGGATAAAGGAGTGTAGGGGCTGAGTGAGAGTGCATAGGGGCCCGGGCCTGGAGGGGGGGGGGGGGTGCGAGCCAGGGGAGGTGCGGTGGGTGGGCGGGCCCAGAGGGGTGGAGGGGGGGGGGAGCGCTTGCCAGGGGAAGTGTGGTGGGTGGGGCTCAGAGGGAGGGGGGAACTTGCCAGAGGAGGTGTGGTGGCAGGGGTCTCGGGGGGGGGGGGGGGGGGGGGTTTAGCCAGGGGAAGTGCGACTGGAGGGACCCAAGGAGGGCGCTAGCCAGGGGAGGTGTGGTCGGAGGGACCCATGGGTGAGGCTAGCCAGGGACGTGGTAGAAGGGACCCTGGGGGCGGCTGGCCAGGGGAGGTGTGGTAGGAGGGGTTCTGAGGGGGAGGTGTGGCAGGATGGACCCAGGGGGGGTGGCTGGCCAGGGGAGGTGTGGCAGGAGGGACCCAGGGGGGGTGGCTAGGGGGGGTGTGGCAGGAGGAACCCAGGGGTGGCGGGTGGCCAGGGGAGGTGTGGCAGGAGGGACCCAGGGGTGGTAGCTGGCCAGGGGAGGTGTGGCAGGAGGGACCCAAGGGTGGTAGCTGGCCAGGGGAGGTGTGGCAGGAGGAACCCAGGGGTGGCGGGTGGCCAGGGGAGGTGTGGCAGGAGGGACCCAGGGGTGGTAGCTGGCCAGGGGAGGTGTGGCAGGAGGGACCCAAGGGTGGTAGCTGGCCAGGGGAGGTGTGGCAGGAGGGACCCAGGGGGGAGTTAGTCAGGGGAGGTGTGGCAGGAGGGACCCAAGGGTGGTAGCTGGCCAGGGGAGGTGTGGTGGGAGAGAGCCTACTGGGTGGTGGGAGAGAGGGGTAAGAGAAGGAAGGGAAGGGGTGCAGGGGTTGGTGGTGGCGGGGTTGGTGTGGTGGCGGAGGGGTCTGGGTGAGGGAGGGAGGAACACGCACACTCAGGCGGGCGGGCGACACAAGCAGAGGCTGCCCTACCAGCCCTTCAAACACACTTGGGACCCCAGAATGAGTTCCCCTGCCGGCCTGGGGAGTTCCCTCCCCCAGCCGCACCACCCCAACCCCAACAGTCATCATGTCACACCGCCCCACCACACGCCACCTCCCCTCCCTCATCTCCACGTTACCCCCCTCCCTGTATGACAGTGGGACAACCCACTACAGCAGCAAGTCGTGAACCTGTGGACCTGAACCACTGGCGGAGGACCGTCACTGGTCCATGCTGACACTGGCCACTGACTGATGGACCCGTGGCGCCTCTGTTGACACTCAGCCTAAGTATACCGGGTACTTGCCGTCCACGTGAGTTATGTTGGCGTGATGGTGGGCAATGTGGGGGTCAGGCTGGCGCTACACACCACACCACCTACTACACACTCCTCCTCCATCACACACACTCCTCCTCCACCACACACACTTCTCCTCCACCACACACACTTCTTCCTTCACCACACACACTCCTCCTCCACCACACACACTCCTCCTCCACCACACACACTTCTTCCTTCACCACACACACTCCTCCTCCACCACACACACTCCTCCACCACCACACACACTTCTTCCTTCACCACACACACTCCTCCACCACACACACTCCTCCTCCACCACACACACTCCTCCTCCACCACACACACTTCTTCCTTCACCACACACACTCCTCCTCCACCACATACACTCCTCCACCACCACACACACTTCCTTCACCACACACACTCCTCCTCCACCACACACACTCCTCCTCCACCACACACACTCCTCCTCCATACACACTTCTTCCTTCACCATAAACACTTCTTCTTCTCCTCCTCCTCCACACACGTTCTCTTTCCTCCACCACACATCTCTCCATCTCACACTTCTTCCCAACGACACACCTCTCCTCCTGCACCACACACTCCTCCATGACTGGCTCCTGCGTTCCAGGGCTCTTCTCTCCTCCAGCAGGCAAGACAGTGTGGCTGCCAGTGTGGGCACCTGTGTCTTGGCTGGGAAAGGGGGTGTTGTCACAAGTGTGGCCCAGGTGGTTACTGAGAGCAGGGTGACTAGCCTGACTGTGGCCAATACTAGTCTGAGTATGATTACGAAGGTCACAAGTGTGGCCATCACGTGCTTGAGTGTGGCCATGAGGGTCCCAAGTGAGGCTACCTCCAGCCTAAGCATGGCCACGAGTCCCATGTGTGGCCATCATACCCTGAGTTTGGCTACGAAAACCCGAATTATGGGCTCCACTATCCTGAAAGTGGCTACGGGGACCTAGAGTATGGGCACCACAATGCCAAGTGTGGCCACGAGAGCGTGGAGTGCGGCCCATGACGTCGGGGGTGGCCAAGCACTAGGGAGGGAAGGGGGAGGGGTCTCCACCCCCGCTGTCCTGGGGTGCAGGTGGAGGGGTCTCCACCCCCGCCGTCCTGGGGTGCAGGTGGAGGGGCAGACAGTCGCCCCAACAATGACTCAACTTCCAGCTAAGTCTTGTGGGATTTTTATTTCACACCATAATTCACTGTACAGATTTCCTTATGATACACTCCTTGCTACAGCGTCCTGGGACATGCTCAACACACTGTAGACAGTTCACTGGATCGATCCCCGCCGAATGAATTTTATGCAAATTTCTCTTTGTAGTGGATTTTGCATTCAGAGAAATTTTGTGCACGGAAAAAGTTTGGTTTGTAAGAATGGTTGACTAGCGTCATAAAGCAGAGTGAGGTACTGCCTTGTGAAACACATGTCTACTTCCCAGAATGCAACATTAAGTCATCTTATATTCACCACAATGGCCCAGATATATAGCGTTTTAATAGAGCCATATATCGCCGGATAATGCTCCGGCCAGCGATATACTTGTAAATCTATCATAATTTGGTACGACAATGACCCTTACATGAGGCAGAACTTGTACATCTGTCATGGGAACACCTTATTACAAGCCGCCCTATGGGTCGCCAAGCCAACGACATCTGTAAACCAGGCTTCCGTAAGGGTCATTACCATCCCCATCCCACTAGGGACTCCTGTACGTGTGGGGGCAGTAAAGTACTTTCCCCACAACACAGGCTTTTGGGTCAGTGGGACTCCTGCTTCCCACCTACACACGTAACGTTGGCACATGACCTAGCTAAATGTACTCTCTCTCTCTCTCTCTCTCTCTCTCTCTCTCTCTCTCTCTCTCTCTCTCTCTCTCTCTCTCTCTCTCTCTCTCCTGGTCACCTCGCCTTAATATTCTTGAGGGAGGTCTGGCAGTAGATGACATCTCCCATAACCAAAACACAGGACGAGTCACCAACAGAAGGTAACGTTAACTGTAGACATAACAACATAGTTAAGAAATGTGCCTTATAATTACGGTCAATTTATCCTTGCGTCAGGTCTACGTAACACGATGAAAAAAATAATAATGAGAGACAAAATCGTGACATTTCTAATTCATGATATAATACCAGACACCCAGTATGGCCACAGAAACCATAGATATTTTCTAACATATTTTACAAGAATTTTTCGATGTTTCTATATGACAAATGGAACTCCAAAGGACGTACCCTTCGTTGTAATACATCTACACTGTGAAAAAGGACATTCGATAAAGCACCACACAAGAGACTGCCACATGAATCATAACTACGTGGATTAAGGAACGAACATGCATTACATCCGCCCGGGTCAGGAGTGCACAGACGGAGAGCAACGTGTGTGTGTGTGTGTGTACATGGCCAGGCTCCAGACCGGCCCACCGTGACGAGGGGTCGGGTCTCGGTCGTCCACTTAACCTGACGGTACATTCATTATCTCGACTTGTGTCTCGTTCGTATCTAAGATCTCGAAACATCCTCGCGGGTGATGCACAGCTGGGATGTACAGCTGTACAGGGGCGAGACCGTGCGAGAGATGTTACCACACCAGCGGAGTGGTCAGCTGTGTTGCCACATGATGTTTACTGTACACAAACGTAATGTTATAAACTCGGGAGATAATAACGTTAAACCCGACTATGAAATACTCTAATATTGCTCTTATTAGCAACAATCTGATGTGCAGTAGACAGTGTGTAGCGGCAAGCAAAAGAAATGAAGTAATGACGGGAGTCACAGCTAGGAACATAGACCACAAAACAACTTCTCACCAACAATTCTGAAGGTTGTGAACACACCGGTACAATGTCCACACCAGAACCCAGATTACAAGAAGGTTGAGGAATGGGTCAAGGAAGGACCATGACGGGAGGCAAAGCTAGGTCCGGGAGTGAGACATCTGCCCGTATGGAGAAAGATTAACATGATTAATATCTTCTTTACGAAGTGTTCACTTCGCGGTCACCTGATGAAAGTTGTCAACATTTTGTATATCTTCGACAACGTTATTCACGAAGATGATCGTCCAGATACTTGACCAGACAGTTACTGCCACAAATGGAGGGCAACTTAAGGCCAATAAAAAAAAAAAAACGTAAAACTAACACGGGAAAAATTTCTTTGCAAACAGGTGCGTTGAACACTGAATCAAGTTACCATCAAACGTTGTTGATGCAGACCATAAATACCTTCGAAAACTAGTCAAACACAATCTCCCTCAGTTCACGTATCTACTGAATGGACACAAGTAAAACAAATATACATGTGATTCCAGTGACGGGGTTGCAGAAATGAAGAACATATTGTAGAGCAGCGGAGGGTGTGGCAGCTTAGCAATATCTGGCAGACGGATTCTGCCTTCCATTGTCTCGTGTTACATTCCACGCTGGCTTACCTCAACGTACATGATGCTGGGATGTCTTGTATGTCTTCTGTTGTTTTTGTTGTTGGAGGAGGGAGTGTGGAGTAGGTAGGGAGGGAGAGCCTTCTAACTGCCCTGTCCTAAAATGGGCTAACGCTCTCTCTCTCTCTCTCTCTCTCTCTCTCTCTCTCTCTCTCTCTCTCTCTCTCTCTCTCTCTCTCTCCTTTTCGTGGTAGGTGATAAGCAGCCACCGACCATCCGCCATGGGATCGGGAGGGTTTGTGCAGCGACCCTGAACTTCAGTGGCTATCAAGTTTCACTCCTTTATCCTATGTACAATCTCTTCATTTCATACATAACACATGACATGTAACACGCACGACTCGTCGTTCTTCTCAACTCTATATTTTCCTGTGGTGAGCGCTACGCGCTATCCCTGCCTTTTGGCAAAATCTCATAGCACGAACTCCCAAGTAAATACAAACACACACACACACACACACACACACACACACACACACACACAAACACATTCTCTCTCTCTCTCTCTCTCTCTCTCTCTCTCTCTCTCTCTCTCTCTCTCTCTCTGTCTTACGGCCGTAACACACATCACAAAATGAAAGCAACTTTGATGGAAAAGATAAGTCGTGAGTGCAGGAGTTGGTTGGTGGAGGGAGGGAGGGAGGGTGGGGGAGGCGCCCCACCACCACCACCACCACCACCATTCCCGAGCTGCGGGAGGAGGAGGAGGAGGAGGGGGAGGGAGTCAGCAACTGCCATTATCGTACTTAAAACTGGGTAATATTGGCCTTATCACCACAATCTCCGGGGCTCCCTAATGCCCAGGAAATATGTGCCCCGAATAAGAGTGTGTAGTGGGTCCCTCCCTGGCTGTTAGCTGTGGTTGGCAGCTACACCCTGGCTATTAGATGTGGTAGGGAGCTAAAGGTAAAGTGGACCCCTGGCTGTTAGCTGTGGTAGGAATGTACAGGTACAGGATGTCCCTGGCTGTTAGCTGTGGTAGGAAAGTACGTGCAAGGGACATCCCTGGCTGTTAGCTGTGGTAGGAAAGTACGTGCAAGGGACATCCCTGGCTGTTAGCTGTGGTAGGAAAGTACGTGCAAGGGACATTCCTGGTTGTTAGCTGTGGTAGGA
The DNA here is from genome assembly GCF_036320965.1 of Panulirus ornatus. Taxonomy (NCBI): domain Eukaryota; kingdom Metazoa; phylum Arthropoda; class Malacostraca; order Decapoda; family Palinuridae; genus Panulirus; species Panulirus ornatus. The sequence continues at coordinate 30,700,772 of NC_092233.1, forward strand.
CAGTACGTGCAAGGGACATCCCTGGTTGTTAGCTGTGGTAGGACAGTACATGCAAGGGACATCCCTGGTTGTTAGCTGTGGTAGGACAGTACATGCAAGGGACATCCCTGGTTGTTAGCTGTGGTAGGACAGTACATGCAAGGGACATCCCTGGTTGTTAGCTGTGATAGGAAAGTACATGCAAGGGACATCCCTGGTTGTTAGCTGTGGTAGGACAGTACATGCAAGGGACATCCCTGGTTGTTAGCTGTGGTAGGACAGTACATGCAAGGGACATCCCTGGTTGTTAGCTGTGGTAGGACAGTACATGCAAGGGACATCCCTGGTCGTTAGCTGTGGTAGAGAGTCACAGGTCCAGCAGCCATTGTACGTAGAGCCGCAGGTCCGCAGGGAACACTTAAAAGAACTGCTGCTGCGGTTGACGACATGCTCCGTGCACTGGGGGGGTCAGGCTCGCTCGTGCTGGCAGCCCCCTCCCCCTGCCAACACCACTACCAACAGAAAACTGACTGAGCGTTGCACACACACACACACACACACACACACACACACACACACACACAGCCAAAATCGTGTGCAAGACTTCCACATGAAAGAGTCAGTATGACAGTGATTCCTGTGAATCATCCATCATGTATTTGACGTATCCTACACCTACCTGTGGGCCTACCAGGTTCACTACACCCAGTACACTGTATACCCAACATGTCATCTGTTTTCCCTCTCCACTGTGGTCTTCATACTGCTACCAAAGTACCATCCTGTGCGTAAACGACCCCTGATACTCAATACAAGTAGACTCCAGGTTCAATTTGCTTACTATCATACCAGCGGCAGTGACTAGCGCTGTTCCTCCTTCCCTGACGTGGTATGAGGGCCCTGTGGGTCCCTGGGCCCACTTGGCCCCACCTGTCACGCTCCCATGTCACTGTATAGTACCCAGTGGACGGTGTGAGCTCGCTCCTACATACCTTCAAATATCGATCCTCTATCACTCTCATCACTGTTATGTTTCCCTTATTAATATTCAGACAAATACAGATTTCAAGATTACATGACCACTTGAAATGTTATCTGTCTGTATACGTCATCCTTTATATCTACTGCTCTCTGAATTGACCGACCTACACACACACACACACACACACACACATACACACACACACGCACACACACACACGCGCGCACACACACACACACGCGCACACACACGCACACACATACACACAGACACGTACACACACACACATACACACACACACACACACAGACAAATGTAGGAGGGCAGGCCAGGACGTGAGTGCCTGAGAATGTTTCATCCATCCTGAAGAAGCGCTCAACCGTCTCGAGTATTTCTTCCAGCCATCACCAGTCAACTGTGCGGGCTGGCTGGTTGGCTGGCTGGCTGGCTGGCTGGGTAGTTTGGCTTTACATCTATCAACTGCCTGGGGTCATTAAGGTCGTCAACGTCAAGCAACATCCACCATCTGTACCACCTTCTTCAGGTGTTAAGGGTAATTCCATACACACATCCACTGTGTATATGGCCAATGTAAACACTGCTCAAAATGGATTCAGAACCTGTTGTGGAAATACAGTTTTGTAACCGAGTACAAACTGTAATAGTTATGGACAAATACGTAAACTGAAATACTACAGTATGAAATGAATAACACTAATAATTATAAGAAATTAACCATCACTGGCGGCAGTGACCTCCACACTGTTGACCATCACTGGCGGCCGTGACCTCCACACTGTTGACCATCACTGGCGGCAGTGACCTCCACACTGTTGGCCATCACTGGCGGCAGTGACCTCCACACTGTTGACCAACTTGTCAGCTATGGACAACCCCGCCCCTCCCAGCAGGACCACAACGCCAACCCGTGGATCAAAGGTTACCAGAGTAAGTAAGCCGACACCACTGCAGACCACATGAGTAATTCTATTTTAGCTTCTCCTTCCATATCCGGCAGGTTTACAAAATACACAGATACAGATGAAGACTTGTGGAATGGTGGACTCCAACATACTCAGTCACTGGACTGGAAAATGTGACCATGAAGGTCATTCAGTCGCTTTACTATACATGACAATCCATCGTCTTATTCTATGTACATGGAAAGATTTCGAGAAACCTTGTTAACATAAATGACACTGAAGATGATGCGACATGACCCTTCACACACTACACATGATCACATATGTAGAGACATGATAATGTCTTCCATCTTGCTACTGGATAAGTATAATAGCGAACATTTACTAGGTATTCTATCTTGTTTCTCGTTTATATATTTTTCTCTGACTTCATACATTCTTATTTTCCTCATCCATATTGCTTGTGAACCTCACTGGTTCTTCACAAGTCTTGACCAGTGTGTACAGGTCATGGGTCATGATGAGTGATACTCGACACGTGTTTGATGATGATGTGACATGTTCCTGCCTGCCCCTGGCTGTCTCCACGCCTCACCTGGAGCTTCCCACCCGTACTCATCATCATATACTCATTATGGTTTACTGAGTCAAATGTATAAAAAGATATAAACTCAACAGATTCAACACAAACAAAATGAACATGGGCTATAAAACTGAGAGGTGTTAGAGAGTGTATAGATACATATCACGGGAGAGATGATTAACATATTATCTCCTGTTTGTTGACGTTCACATTATGTGGGATGTAGCTGGTCTTGTGGGGCGTATGGGTACAGTGTGGACACGAGAGAGTCTTAGGTGGCAGGAAGATATGCTGGCGACAATGGTATAATAGCTCATTGCAGAAATATCGGATGAGGTCCAGGTGATGGTTAGAACAAGCTGGGAGGAACCGCTGTTAAACGCCTCTTGACAGGTAATGTAAGAGGGACTGTGGATGATCGGGAATGGCTTTTTCTGCACCTTTTCTCGTAAGTCTTGTTGTGTGGTGGATAAGGAGGACGACCAAGCAGGGGAGGCATGGGTGGGGTTGGGAAGAATTAAAGTTGTGTAGGTGTTCATGTGTTCACGTGCAGGGAGTACAGGTGTCTCGTGTCTAAATGGATGGAATATAAGGACGACAGCTGGAGGATCTGAGGATGATATTGACGTGTTCCTCTCAGCTTACTGTATCGTCCCAGGTGACGACGCCCAGAAGCTGGCTGGCCTGAACATGTCGGAGGAGGCTGGGGGTCTAATGGGCCAGAGGGAAGCGGGACGTGGCTGGAAGCAAAACTGACCAGCATACCTTTGACGTCTTGGTCTGGTTGACGGTGACATGGTCGCAAATGATCAAACTCTGGAGGTCAAGTGTGTCGGGAGGAGAACTGTAGTCCACACCAGCACCAGCCTCGCAGCCGGACAGCCATACGAGTAGCTTCATCATCACAACAGCAACTGATATAAGACACCACATGCCTCCCACTGTGGTACCCTGAGGGACGCCACAGGTGAGGACCAGGAAGGTGGAGATGCCCCACTCACAGCGCCCAGCCAGACGGTGCCCACCCATGCCAGCCATGGAATAAGAGTTCGCAACCCAAGGTTGATGGTTTCCTGGATTGTGTATATAGTGTATGTGTGTGTGTGTGTGTGTGTGTGTGTGTGTGTGTGTGTGTGTGTGTGTGTGTGTGTGTGTTTACACAATTTAAGGAGAAGGCGAGTGTCAGGAAGGTGAGCGGGCAGTAGGAAACCCCCACGCCGGAACATGAGCCGGGTTTACCGTGTGTGCCACGAAGCCAGAACCAGCACCACACACACGTACACACAACACACAAACAAAAACCGGACCATCGCATCCAGGGGTCATTTCCGTGGTGTAGCACTGTCTGCGCCCACGTAATCTCGCCTCATTACACACAAGTCTAAACTACATCTTGTGGCAGGCAATTCATGGAGCGTAATTTTCACATTATTCCAACAACCACGATTACATTTTTTCGTAATGGTAAACACACCAGCCGGCCAGTCACGCAATCCTTTAAAATCCGACAGCTCTCTGGCACTACCAGAACCCCAGCCAGTGATTGGCCGAAGTTCACATTTGCTCTCAAGAGACGGCCGTTGATTGGCTGGATGTCACTTTAGCTCTTAAGAGCCGGTCGCTAAGTGGCTGAACCCCACGTTTGCTCTTGAGAGCCGACACTTGATTGGCTGAGCTTTACAGTACACTGACACCCGGGTTGGGCAGACTGGTACATGCGGGAGGAGGGGGAGGGATTCGTGTGCTGAGGGTAGTGTTAAGAGCAACGCATGCGAGGCGAAGGCACGCATGGGGAGGAAGTCCATGCGTTGAGAGCGTAACGCATGGAGGATTGTATAGCATGGCCAGGCATGAGCAGTGGTGACGCATGAGGTGTGAGGTGTGAGGGACATGTCAGGGACACCTTGAGCAGGCTCTGGTGGCACGCAACCCTCACACCAGCAGAGGCCCCAGCCACGCCACCACACCTCCTACCACCACACCTGATGCCACTACACCTCCTACCACCACACCTCTTGCCACCACACCTGATGCCACCACACCTCCTACCACCACACCTGATACCACCACACCTCCTGCCACCACACCTCCTGCCACCATACCTCCTGCCACCACACCTGATGCCACCACACCTGATGCCACCACACCTCCTACCACCACACCTGATGCCATTACACCTCTTACCACCACACCTCCTGCCACCACATCTGATGCCACCACACCTCCTGCCACCACACCTGATGCCACCACACCTCCTGCCACCACACCTGATGCCACCATACCTCCTCCCACCACACCTCCTACCACCACAACTGATGCCACCACACCTCCTGCCACCATACCTCCTGCCACCATACCTTCTGCCACCACACCTGATGCCACCACACCACCTGCTACCACACCTCCTGCCACCATACCTCCTGCCACCACACCTGATGCCACCACACCTCCTGCCACCACACTTCCTACCACCATATCTGATGCCACCACACCTGATGCCACCAAACCTATCAGTACCATACACGCCACCACACATGCTCTCGCCATACATCCAACCACACTCTCTACCACACATACCACCATACTTGCCACCATACTCTACCACCACACACCCCATCACCACATCTACCACTACACAAACACATTTACAGACACGTGCATATGTGACATAAATGGTTGGTCTGTAGGATACATAAACTATTCTGGATACATATCTCGAGGCAGGATACATACACTGGGGAGCAATTTGCTCTTCACGAACACATACATACACCACCCGGTGTTGGACATACACAGGAATGGAAAACATTCACGGCTGGCAACACGAGCATATGTGACACATACATAGCATATGCTAACATAAATTCTCCCTCGACATATACACTGGCATGGGATGGGAATGATGCAATGAAGACGGAATACAAAGCTAATTGATGGATGCGTACGATGTTGGGGGATATATATATATATATATATATATATATATATATATATATATATATATATATATATATATATATATATATATATATGATAGAGTTGATAGAGATGCTCTGTGGAAGGTATTAAGAATATATGGTGTGGGAGGCAAGTTGTTAGAAGCAGTGAAAAGTTTTTATCGAGGATGTAAGGCATGTGTACGTGTAGGAAGAGAGGAAAGTGATTGGTTCTCAGTGAATGTAGGTTTGCGGCAGGGGTGTGTGATGTCTCCATGGTTGTTTAATTTGTTTATGGATGGAGTTGTTAGGGAGGTGAATGCAAGAGTTTTGGAAAGAGGGGCAAGTATGAAGTCTGTTGGGGATGAGAGAGCTTGGGAAGTGAGTCAGTTGTTGTTCGCTGATGATACAGCGCTGGTGGCTGATTCATGTGAGAAACTGAAGAAGCTGGTGACTGAGTTTGGTACAGTGTGTGAAAGAAGAAATTTAAGAGTAAATGTGAATAAGAGCAAGGTTATTAGGTACAGTAGGGTTGAGGGTCAAGTCAATTGGGAGGTGAGTTTGAATGGAGAAAAACTGGAGGAAGTGAAGTGTTTTAGATATCTGGGAGTGGATCTGGCAGCGGATGGAACCATGGAAGCGGAAGTGGATCATAGGGTGGGGGAGGGGGCGAAAATTCTGGGAGCCTTGAAGAATGTGTGGAAGTCGAGAACATTATCTCGGAAAGCAAAAATGGGTATGTTTGAAGGAATAGTGGTTCCAACAATGTTGTATGGTTGCGAGGCGTGGACTATGGATAGAGTTGTGCGCAGGAGGATGGATGTGCTGGAAATGAGATGTTTGAGGACAATGTGTGGTGTGAGGTGGTTTGATCGAGTAAGTAACGTAAGGGTAAGAGAGATGTGTGGAAATAAAAAGAGCGTGGTTGAGAGAGCAGAAGAGGGTGTTTTGAAATGGTTTGGTCACATGGAGAGAATGAGTGAGGAAAGATTGACCAAGAGGATATATGTGTCGGAGGTGGAGGGAACGAGGAGAAGAGGGAGACCAAATTGGAGGTGGAAAGATGGAGTGAAAAAGATTTTGTGTGATCGGGGCCTGAACATGCAGGAGGGTGAAAGGAGGGCAAAGAATAGAGTGAATTGGAGCGATGTGGTATACTGGGGTTGACGTGCTGTCAGTGGATTGAATCAAGGCATGTGTATGGGGGTGGGTTGGGCCATTTCTTTCGTCTGCTTCCTTGCGCTACCTCGCAAACGCGGGAGACAGCGACAAAAAAAAAAATATATATATATATATATATATATATATATATATATATATATATATATATATATATATATATATATATATATATATATATATTCCCATGAGTCCACGGGTAAAATGAAACACGATAAGTTCACAAGTGCACTTTTGTGTAATAATCACATCACCAGAGGAGATACAAGATAGAAATATAAGTCAATTGATATACTACGAAGAGACGTAGCTAGGACGCCATTTGGAAAACAAGTGGTTGTCCATATCAACTGACTTATATTTTTTTCTTGTATCTCCCCTGATGACGTGATTATTACACGAAAGTGCACTTGGGAACTATTCGTGTTTCATTTTACCAATGGACTACTAGGAATATTCGCGCAAAATTGTGATCCTTTCCAATATATATATATATATATATATATATATATATATATATATATATATATATATATATATATATATATATATATATGATTCATTGCTGTTGTATGCATACACCCAATGGATACAAAAGTAAGAGGAGATTCATATACACTAGGAGTGGATACATGACATATATGACACGGACAATAACACGTATACACCAGATAATGACACATACACATCAGATAATGACACATATACACCAGGTAATGACACATACACATCAGATAATGACACATATACACCAGATAATGACACATATACAACCAGGTAATGACACATATACAACAGATAATGACGCATGCACCAGAAAATGACACATATACACCAGATAATGACACATATACACCGGATAATGATACATATACACCAGATAATGACACATCACAACAGGTAATGACACACAAACCCGATAATGACACATGCACCAGATAATGACACATATACAATAGATAATGAAACATACACCAGATAATGACACATATACACCAGATAATGACACATGTACCAGATAATGACACATATACAATAGATAATGAAACATACACCACATAATGACACATATACACCAGATAATGACACATGCACCAGATAATGACACATATACACAAGATACTGACACATATACACCAGATAATGATACACATACACCAGATAATGATACATATACAATAGATAATGAAACATACATCAGATAATGACACATATACACAGATACTGACTCATACACCAGATAATGATACATATACACCAGATAATGACACATACACAACAGAAAATGAAACATACATCAGATAATGACACATGCACCAGATAATGACACATATACACAGATACTGACGCATATACACCAGATTATGAAAAATACACACCAGATAATGACACTTATACAATAGATAATGAAACATACACCAGATAATGACACATTCACTCCCGATAACGACACATATACACCAGATGACACATATACACCAGATAATGACTCATATACACTAGACAATGACACATACACCGGATAATGACACATATACACCAGATAACTACACATGCACCAGATAACTACACATATACACCAGATAATGACACATACACACCAGATAATGACACCTATACACCAGATAATGACACATGCACCATCTAAAGACAATATACACCAGATACTGACTCATATACACCAGATAATGGCACATATACACCAGATAATGAGACATGCACCATATAAAGACACATATACACCAGATACTGACTCATATACACCAGATAATGACACATATACACCAGATAATGACACATATACACCAGATACTGACTCATGTACACCAGATAATGACACCTATACACCAGATAATGACACATATACACCATATACTGACTGATATACACCAGATAATGACACATGCACCATATAAAGACACATATGCACTAGATACTGACTCATAAACACCAGATAATGACACATATACACCAGATAATGACACATATACACCAGATAATGACACATATACAACAGATACTGACTCATATACACCAGATAATGACACATATACACCAGATAATGACACATGCACCATATAAAGACTCATATACACCAGATAATGACACATATGCACCAGATAATGACACATGCACCATATAAAGACACATACACCAGATAATGACACATATGCACCAGATAATGATACATATACACCAGATTATGACACATTTACACCAGATAATGACACATATACACCAGATAATGATACATATACATCAGATAATGACACATTTACACCAGATAATGACACATATACACCAGATAACTACACATGCACCAGATAACTACACATATACACCAGATAATGACACATATACACCAGATAATGACACATATACACCAGATAACTACACATGCACCAGATAACTACACATATACACCAGATAATGACACATGCACCATATAAAGACACACATACACCAGATAATGATACATATACACCAGATAATGATACATATACACCAGATAATGATACATATACACCAGATAATGAGGTAATGAGAGAGACATGATGTCAGGATCTCTAACGACAGACAGACATGCACGGGACTTGACATGCCAACCAGCACAGACAGACAACGTGATGGGCGGGAGAGGCCCGGGAGAATGGCAAGTGAGAGGCGAGGGAGAGGGAGAGATAGGCAGAAGGTGGAGATGAATAGGCAGCAGGGGAGAAGGAGAAGCGGAGAAGACGGCAGAGTGAAGGAGAGGAGATAAAGACAGAAGCCCACCAGAGATGGCTGGGAGAGTCATTGGCTGGGAGAGTGGCCACCTGGTAGAGTGGCTGGCTGGGAGAGTGACTGCCTGGAAGAGTGGCTGGCTGGGAGAGTGACTGGTTAGTAGAGTGGCTGGCTGGGAGAGTGACTAGTTGGGGGAAAGACTGGAAGGATGGCTGGGAGAGTGGTTTCCTGGGAGAGTGTCTTGCTGGGACGGCGGTTTGCTGGGAGAGCGGGTGAGAGGGTAGCTTCCGGAAGAATGCCTCGAATAGCTAGCTTGGGGGGGGGGGTGAGAGGTGCTGGGAGGGTGGTTGGGGGTGGCTGTGAGAGTGGCTGGTAGATGAGATGTGAGAGAGGCTGGGAGAGGAGCTGGAAGGGTGGCCTCGAGTGATCAAGAGTTTATATGGGAGAGGGGATGTGAGAGTGACTGGGATAGGGGCCGGGAGAGGGGCCGGGAGGGGAGCAATGAGAGGGGCTTGGGAGGGTAGCAGGGAGAGGGGCTGGAAGGGGACGGGGAGAGGGGGGTGGGAGAGAGGCTTTGAGTAGGTCTGGGAGAGGGCTGGGAAGATGGTTGGGAGAGGAGCTGGGAGAGAGGGTGGAGGTGATAACACCAGCAGCTGATAACACAGGAGCACGCAGCCATACCTGATGCCATCACTGTCTGATACCTGCTGCAGGGGGTACCATGGTGGGCCCCACACCTGCCTGCTGCAGGGGGTACCATGGTGGGCCCCACACCTGCCTGCTGCAGGGGGTACCATGATGGGCCCCACACCTGCCTGCTGCAGGGGGTACCATGGTGGGCCTCACACCTGCCTGCTGCAGGGGGTACCATGATGGGCCCCACACCTGCCTGCTGCAGGGGGTACCATGGTGGGCCCCACACCTGCCTGCTGCAGGGGGTACCATGGTGGGTCTCACACCTGCCTGCTGCAGGGGGTACCATGGTGGGCCTCACACCTGCCTGCTGCAGGGGGTACCATGGTGGGCCTCACACCTGCCTGCTGCAGGGGGTACCATGATGGGCCCCACACCTGCCTGCTGCAGGGGGTACCATGGTGGGCCCCACACCTGCCTGCTGCAGGGGGTACCATGGTGGGTCTCACACCTGCCTGCTGCAGGGGGTACCATGGTGGGCCTCACACCTGCCTGCTGCAGGGGGGTTACCCGAGTGGGCTTCACACCTGCCTGCCAGGACCCAATACCTGCCTGCTGCGGGGTCCCCACACCTGACTAATATTCTGCTCCCCACACATCTGACTCCTTACCAAGCGCCCCTCTCCCCCTCCAGGAAGGCTGTGTGAGCACTTGATAAGTGGCTCATATAACTGCCGGGTGAAGGAGAGCACAGTGATGACCAGCTAGGGCTGAGCAAGTATCGTGTACAATGTTGACAAGAACCTGTGACTACATGAATCATTACTCCCACGTGATGATAAGACACACACACACACACACACACACACACACACACACACACACGAGGTGGGGTCCCCAGAGTGTGGAACCCCCTCCCCACACACGGTTACACTAACGTACATTCATGCAACTCGTTTGTACCTTACAACGTTATAACATAACCCCACAACGTTATAACATAACCCCACAACGTTATAACATAACCCAACAACGTTATAACATAACCCAACAACGTTATAACATAACCCAACAACGTTATAACATAACCCCACAACGTTATAACATAACCCAACAACGTTATAACATAACCCCACAACGTTATAACATAACCCCACAACGTTAAAACATAACCCCACTACGTTATAACAACCCCACAACGTTATAACATAACCCTACATAACATAACCTAACAACGTTATAACATAACCCTACAACGCTATACTATAACATAAACTAAGAACACCACAACAGGACCCATTAACGCTCAATCACAACCCAGACACCTGATAAATGAAGCACACACGTCAATATTTGATAGTTAGTTAGGTACACATATGTCTGACGACATCCCAGTACACAGCGGAAGAAAGCAGGCCAGCAGGAGTGTACAACCTGTAACTCATTTTACGTCAGTTGTATCATCAATGGTGCATGAGGGTCGGTAACGCAAGGGTTGGAGCCCCTCGTTACGACTACACACTCTCCAGTGTCGTTGTAACACAGCGGTGACGCTTACACAACAGCATCGCCACCGTAACAAGAGCCCGTACCGTCGTAATATACATTGACGGTGTGTTACACGAGTTTAAACCCCACGAGGGTCGATCAGACGTAAGTAACACGGTAACACGTTACTCAAGGTCATCATTACGGTCGGGTAGAGGTAGCGAGGCTGTAATGGGACAAAGTAACACCCTACGTGTTCCTCTTAAGTACTCGCTAACTGTGTGAGGATCCAGGTAGCGGGGTAATACAGGCGGCCGAGCACCGGCACCACAAGCAGCGCCATTGCCCAAACCAACCATTGTGTTGACCACGTCCAGGATCAACACTACGGTCAACACTCACTAACACACCCTCACCATAATTCTCCACCCGCAAATGGAACTTCAATGAAGTGAAAGCATGAAAAGAAACGTTCTTTTTAAAAAATGAATGAACGAAGCTTTATGTCAGCGAAGACTGATGTAATGTCGTCATACGAACATACAAGACTTTAACAAAAGATTTCATAAAAACCTAAGTATATAAACAGCCGGAAAAAGAAGTTATCGAAGAGGAATTTAATAGCAAAGAAAACTCTCAATAAACATGTGATTAACAAGAGTACATAAAGTGATAAATAATACAAAAAGCAACGAATTCCCATCAAGAAAACGTGGAAGAATGAAACACAAGGTTCCGTACGATCGATTGTCTGGCAACACTGAGGAGCAGATGACGTCATTATGACGGGACGTGATGTCATCTTCTCTTGCTCTGCACACACACACACACACACACACGTTCACTGGCGGGAAATATAAATCACTTCGTAATTCCCTGGCCAGGTACTCAAGGTCGATATTCACCGCACATAACCACAAAAACCAACCCATACACACGATTTCACGACCCCAGCGTATATGCATATATCCAGCCCCGCGGGTGTGGAACTCCCACCCCGTACTGCACAAACACGTAACCACACGCACACACACACACACACACACACACACACGCACACACATTTAAATTTGCCTCGCAATGAACAGAGAAGAGTGAGGGGTGACCTGATCACAACCTTTCAGTCAATAATCAACTTGTGGATGTAGATGATGAGCAATCCCTTCGAAAGCTGCAAGGCTAGTGCCACCAGAGGCCACAACATGACATTAAAGAAAGATCTGTTGGAGAGGATGTAAAGGAGTACTCTTATAGCATACGAGCAGTAAATAAATGGAAGAGTGAGTGAGAATATTGCTGACAACATACGAATATTTAAAAAGGTGTATGATAAAACATGTCCAAGAGCTGGGCCCCATGAGAGGGTAAAACCCCCTGTACAGTACAAATAGGTCATTACATACAGGTAATTACACAGTGCAAACTCCCTCCACATACTGGACAAACAGGTAATTAAACACACGTCAGCACTTCCTTAACTGCCGTCACGAAATTTAGATATGGGGTTTTACCTAAATTGGAATTACCCGTCAATAATAAACGACTGTATATGGAAATAAATAGGACGTTTACTATAATTTTTCGCCATTTCCCGCGTTAGCGAGGTAGCGTTAAGAACAGAGGACTGAGCCTTAGAGGGAGCATCCTCACTTTGCCCCCTCCTCTGTTCCTTATTTTGGAAAAGTAAAAACTGGAGGGGATTTCCAGCCCCCGCTCTCTCCCCTTTTACGGCACGTGTCGTAGGGAATACGTGGGAAGTATTCTTTCTCCCCTATCCCCAGGGATAATATATATATATATATATATATATATATATATATATATATATATATATATATATATATATATATATATATTCAATTCGTTACAAATCTTTGTTATTCTGTCTATATCTGCGGATAAACAAAATCTAATATAAACGTAAGATCCGACTCGTCCTAAAGGGATCCATCGGGGGAAGAAAACATCAGAACATGTGGCATAAGCGTTGAATTAATCCTCTGGTGATGAGTAACATCCAGTTATCATTGCCTTCTTACATAAGCAATAAAAAAAAAACATTTTCTCTTATGACCATCAACCACAAATAAGACATAGATATACGTTTATTCTTTGAAGACCAAATGAAATTACAGTATTAATTCCTACTATATACATGTACTACATTTAATCAAATGAAGTCAGTTAAGAGCAGTTTCATACCGTAGACATAATATATACTTGTTTCTTTCTGATATACCGATGGCCAGTACATCTGAGCCATAACTTAATCTCAAACAGGCTGTATCATAAATAACAGTTAGACACATTACTAGTATCTTCCATCTTCTCTCATCCCCAGTGTATGAGCTACACTGCCAGCAAGTAAATATGAATTAAACAAAACATTCTGAAAAACAAATCAAAGCCACTTTTTTTATGAAGTGGAACACAGCCTCACAAAGTGTTGCCAGTGAACCCAGTTAAGGAACAGTACATTACGACACTTGACGCTACTATGTTTGTCCTCAAACCTAACGCCTCTTGATACATTTATATTTCATTCCTAAACTGCATTGCAACACTGGATACAACACATCTAAGCTGACAATAAATACAACAACAGTACTAGGTTGAAATTGCATTTTACTAAGGCAAAAATATCTCTTTTCCTTAACTTCGTAGTCAGTTACGATGTACTGAGTGGAATTCCGGTAAGGGCGATCATATCTATTTCAACGATACAGTTTAAGCTAGGTTAGGTTAGGTTAGGTTACCCTAGGTTAGGCTAGGTTTGTGATGCTAGGCTAGCTGAAGTGAGGTTAGGTTAGGTTAGGTTGGGTGAGATTAGGTTGGTTGAGGTTAGTTTAGTTTAGGTAAGGTTAGGCTAGATTAGGTTGGGTGAGATTAGGTTGGGTGAGGTTAGTTTAGTTTAGGTAAGGTTAGGCTAGATTAGGTTGGGTGAGGTTAGGTTGGGTGAGGTTAGTTTAGTTTAGATAAGGTTAAGTTTCACAAGAATATCTTAACTGTCTTGTGCCGCGTATACGCACGAAATACGATAGTATTCAGTGTCACTGAAATGTACAACGACTGATACTCAGCAACTTTTAACTACTGAGCTGGTGCTTGTGTCATCATTAGAACATCCGGAGATTATATATAACTTAGTTAAAGTTATGAAAATATATTGTGGTACGAAACTTCATAGATATGAATTTCAGACTTGAAAAAAAAGAGCAGTGAATTATCTGTTAATTACCCCGAATGTAGTCGAAGGTACGAGGGCTGTTCGAGATTTACTTTATCCCCAACCTAACCTAACCTAGGCTGACCTAACCTAACCTAACCTAACCTAACCTAAACTAAACTAAACTAAACTAAACTAACCTAACCTAACATGACCGTGGCTTCATCTACGATGCCGGACAGACATAAAGTCAGAAAGCATCCTCATTAAATGTTATGGCTCGAGTAGGCCAGTAATTCAACAGCTCCTAAAGAATATTCCTGTCATATGCATCTCCGCCTAAAATGGAGAAGACACTCCCGCCAGGTCGACACCAGTTTTCCCTTACCTCCTCCTCGTTCCAACATCCCACTCTAACTACATGATCCCCGGGAACACGAAGAACTTCTCACATCAGCAGAAACATCCACAAATGCAACACATAACAATTATTTTCTATTCTATGATCCAAGGTGTCGTCGGGCGCTGCTGCTGCTGCATTTCCCGCCAAACTTTGTCCGAAAACAAATTTTCTTCCTCGTTTTCTATACGATCAAAGTTACCTGACGTATTCTCTCGATGATGTAGCATACATAATACTTTACTCACGTGGTAAAGAAAAATAAAGATATGTGAAATTAAGAGGATTTAGTTGGGGATCATTGGGGGGGTGAGAGTCATATAGGAAGGCCAAAGTTATGAGAGCAACCGTTAGTTACGTAGTTACGTTCGCCGGGGGGGGGGGAGGGGGACAGAACCAGAATTACTGACCATGAGGCAACACCGCCCAGCACCCCCAGTGTACCGGGGTATTGACACCTGTATGGCACAGTCTGCTTGTCTTGCTCATACCAATATGTCTTGTCTCACGGGTCAGGAAAATGCTCGAGAAATTGTTGGCGGTCGCTTGGGAAAAGTTCCCAGTCCATCTTGAGAGACTCAAGGAATATTTTGCTTCAGTAGCGAAAATTTCAACATAATATATATATATATATATATATATATATATATATATATATATATATATATATATATATATATATATATATATATATATATAATCGCTTAGCACTAAGAGATGAGAGAGAACATGACACCAGTCAACTGTGGTTGACACAGTAGTTGTGGTGGGATGTGGATGGCACTTGTGTTGCGTCAGTCACCGTTTCAGCAACATGATCAACACTCCTCAACTTGACGGTTAAAGTTGATGAACTGTTAACTTCCGAACTATTGGTACGTTTGACACCGCGTATGACGAGCAGTTAGGTTAGGTAATCCCTGCTACACTGGTGAGGCGTTTGACACCAGGTATGACACGTGGTTAGTTCATTTCTCAGCTAGTGGGATGTTGGACACTCGTGTGACACTTAACCTATGAACTGGACTGACGTATGACACGTGGTTAGGTACTCTTGTACTGGAGGTGGGACGTTTGTCACCGTGTATGACACGTGGTTAGGTACTCTTGTACTGGAGGTGGGACGTTTGTCACCGTGTATGACACGTGGTTAGGTACTCTTGTACTGGTGGTGGGACGTTTGTCACCGTGTATGACACGTGGTTAGTTGCCTGCAGAACTGGCATGGCGTTTGACACCTGCATGACACCCGACCTGCGGTAAATACTGGTGGGGAAGTGGGTCATCTTTTGGTGGTCAGGGAGTGGTTAGGGAGGGTTGGGGTATGGTGGAGGCGTGGGTGGGGCAGGGGATGGGAGGGTTGGGGCACGGTGGAGGCGTGGGTGGGGCAGGGGAGGGGCCGGGTGGGTGGAGGGTGGAGGCGTGGGTGGGGCAGGGGAGGGGCCGGGTGGGTGGAGGGTGGAGGCGTGGGTGGGGCAGGGGAGGGGCCGGGTGGGTGGAGGGTGGAGGCGTGGGTGGGGCAGGGGAGGGGCCGGGTGGGTGGAGGGTGGAGGCGTGGGTGGGGCAGGGGAGGGGCCGGGTGGGTGGAGGGTGGAGGCGTGGGTGGGGCAGGGGAGGGGCCGGGTGGGTGGAGGGTGGAGGCGTGGGTGGGGCAGGGGAGGGGCCGGGTGGGTGGCGAGGAGGAGTGTTGGTGAGGTGGGTCAAGGAAGGAAGGGGTGGGCCTAGGTGAGGCCACGTGCTACACCTCAGATAACAACACCTGATAACAGAGATAGCTACTGATGCCGCCTCCTGATAGATGAAGCCACACGGTGATACTCTCTCTCTCTCTCTCTCTCTCTCTCTCTCTCTCTCTCTCTCTCTCTCTCTCTCTCTCTCTCTCTCTCTCTCTCTCGGTGAGAGTGTACATGTAAGCAGGCAACATGTAGCTGATCTCAACACATCCGACTCCACGTACGTACATCACACTGACGGATACGGTGAACACGAACACTTGTCAGGGTAGAATGTTATATCATGAACACAATCCATGAAGAACACTATCATTATATCTCGCGTGAACATAAACGTTCAGTCATGAACATGGGAGCTCTGAACAGCCCTAAACGAACCATGACCTCATAACAGGTGAACAGGAGGGAACACATCAATCGATCAATTAGATTCCATTTCATCATGATAGAACACAACCCAACCTGAGGTAACAACATACAACACTTGGTGTTAACAAAACACAACCTGAGGTAACAACATACAACACTTGGTGTTAACACAACACAACCTGAGGTAACAACATACAACACTTGGTGTTAACAAAACACAACCTGAGGTAACAACATACAACACTTGGTGTTAACAAAACACAACCTGAGGTAACAACATACAACACTTGGTGTTAACACAACCCAACCTGAGGTAACAACATACAACACTTGGTGTTAACAAAACACAACCTGAGGTAACAACATACAACACTTGGTGTTAACACAACACAACCTGAGGTAACAACATACAACACTTGGTGTTAACAAAACACAACCTGAGGTAACAACATACAACACTTGGTGTTAACAAAACACAACCTGAGGTAACAACATACAACACTTGGTGTTAACACAACCCAACCTGAGGTAACAACATACAACACTTGGTGTTAACAAAACACAACCTGAGGTAACAACATACAACACTTGGTGTTAACACAACACAACCTGAGGTAACAACATACAACACTTGGTGTTAACAAAACACAACCTGAGGTAACAACATACAACACTTGGTGTTAACAAAACACAACCTGAGGTAACAACATACAACACTTGGTGTTAACACAACACAACATGAGGTAACAACATACAACACTTGGTGTTAACACAACACAACCTGAGGTAACAACATACAACACTTAGTGTTAACACAACACAACCTGAGGTAACAACATACAACACTTAGTGTTAACAAAACACAACCTGAGGTAACAACATACAACACTTAGTGTTAACACAACACAACCTGAGGTAACAACATACAACACTTAGTGTTAACACAACCTGAGGTAACAACATACAACACTTAGTGTTGACGACGGAGGGAGATGTGATCACCTTTTGTGAGGTGAACGAAAAGTTAGGCAACACTAACGACAATATCACTCAAGATAACAGTCCTATGATATCAGATAAGGAATAGATAACACTCTCATGATATCAGATAAGAGGAAAACTTCGATAAGATACCTGCCACTGCCCAGTCATGGAAGCTTTATCAAGCTTTGCGCTGCCCAGTCATGGAAGCTTTATCAAGCTCTGCACTACCCAGTCATGGAAGCTTTATCAAGCTTTACACTGCCCAGTCATGGAAGCTTTATCAAGCTTTGCACTACCCAGTCATGGAAGCTTTATCAAGCTTTGCACTACCCAGTCATGGAAGCTTTATCAAGCTTTGCGCTACCCAGTCATGGAAGCTTTATCAAGCTCTGCACTACCCAGTCATGGAAGCTTTATCAAGCTTTGCACTACCCAGTCATGGAAGCTTTATCAAGCTTTGCACTACCCAGTCATGGAAGCTTTATCAAGCTTTGCACTACCCAGTCATGGAAGCTTTATCAAGCTCTGCACTACCCAGTCATGGAAGCTTTATCAAGCTTTGCACTACCCAGTCATGGAAGCTTTATCAAGCTCTGCACTACCCAGTCATGGAAGCTTTATCAAGCTTTGCACTACCCAGTCATGGAAGCTTTATCAAGCTTTGCACTACCCAGTCATGGAAGCTTTATCAAGCTTTGCACTACCCAGTCATGGAAGCTTTATCAAGCTTTGCACTACCCAGTCATGGAAGCTTTATCAAGCTTTGCACTACCCAGTCATGGAAGCTTTATCAAGCTCTGCACTACCCAGTCATGGAAGCTTTATCAAGCTTTGCACTACCCAGTCATGGAAGCTTTATCAAGCTTTGCACTACCCAGTCATGGAAGCTTTATCAAGCTTTCTAGATGTAGATACTGTGGATATGACATCATCATACAGATAACAACATGTGTGATGAGGAAGACATGCTGGGCTGGATGATTCTAGGAATTAAATATGAATTAGATTTACGAGGGTTTAAAGTCCCAGATAATCCATGGGACATTATAAGGTATACAAGATTAACAATGAAACTGTAGGAAGAAAAAATAAATGATAAAAAAAGGGAATTTTTGAATACAGAATTACTCATAAAAGTAAGAACCCTGGGGAACTGTTTGACCGTTAGAGGAGTTCACTATATATGAAAGTAATTATAAGACTGATATATAACGATGTCGGTAATTCAACGAACGATAACAAAGGAAAAGCTTTCTTATCAGATAAGCATAGCGAACTCTGAGGTCACCAAGGGTAAAGCTTCACAAAATACCACAAGCAACAAACACAATATAACGATCAGAGAGATAAGAAGGAGACACACACACACACACACACACACACACACACACACACACATACACATACACACACACACATACACACACACACATATATATATATATATATATATATATATATATATATATATATATATATATATATATATATATATATATATATATATATATATATATATATTTTTTTTTTTTTTTTTTTTTTTTTTTTTATACTTTGTCGCTGTCTCCCGCGTTTGCGAGGTAGCGCAAGGAAACAGACGAAAGAAATGGCCCAACCCCCCCCCATACACATGTACATACACACGTCCACACACGCAAATATACATACCTACACAGCTTTCCATGGTTTACCCCAGACGCTTCACATGCCTTGATTCAATCCACTGACAGCACGTCAACCCCTGTATACCACATCGCTCCAATTCACTCTATTCCTTGCCCTCCTTTCACCCTCCTGCATGTTCAGGCCCCGATCACACAAAATCCTTTTCACTCCATCTTTCCACCTCCAATTTGGTCTCCCTCTTCTCCTCGTTCCCTCCACCTCCGACACATATATCCTCTTGGTCAATCTTTCCTCACTCATTCTCTCCATGTGCCCAAACCACTTCAAAACACCCTCTTCTGCTCTCTCAACCACGCTCTTTTTATTTCCACACATCTCTCTTACCCTTACGTTACTTACTCGATCAAACCACCTCACACCACACATTGTCCTCAAACATATGATAGAGTTGATAGAGATGCTCTGTGGAAGGTATTAAGAATATATGGTGTGGGAGGAAAGTTGTTAGAAGCAGTGAAAAGTTTTTATCGAGGATGTAAGGCATGTGTACGTGTAGGAAGAGAGGAAAGTGATTGGTTCTCAGTGAATGTAGGTTTGCGGCAGGGGTGTGTGATGTCTCCATGGTTGTTTAATTTGTTTATGGATGGGGTTGTTAGGGAGGTAAATGCAAGAGTTTTGGAAAGAGGGGCAAGTATGAAGTCTGTTGGGGATGAGAGAGCTTGGGAAGTGAGTCAGTTGTTGTTCGCTGATGATACAGCGCTGGTGGCGGATTCATGTGAGAAACTGCAGAAGCTGGTGACGGAGTTTGGTAAAGTGTGTGGAAGAAGAAAGTTAAGAGTAAATGTCAATAAGAGCAAGGTTATTAGGTACAGTAGGGTTGAGGGTCAAGTCAATTGGGAGGTGAGTTTGAATGGTGAGAGGCTGGAGGAAGTGAAGTGTTTTAGATATCTGGGAGTGGATCTGTCAGCGGATGGAACCATGGAAGCGGAAGTGGATCATAGGGTGGGGGAGGGGGCGAAAATTTTGGGAGCCTTGAAAAATGTGTGGAAGTCGAGAACATTATCCCGGAAAGCAAAAATGGGTATGTTTGAAGGAATAGTAGTTCCAACAATGTTGTATGGTTGCGAGGCGTGGGCTATGGATAGAGTTGTGCGTAGGAGGATGGATGTGCTGGAAATGAGATGTTTGAGGACAATATATATATATATATATATATTATTTTGCTTTGTCGCTGTCTCCCGCAAGTGTGACACACTTAGATATTTACGAAAGTTAAATCAAGTGGTGCTGAGCAATACCATCTCACACTAGAGACGTCGTAATGTGGCACATAACATATCCCATCATTAATGATATTGAAGTAATCGCTATCGTAAGAGAGAGTGGTCGAGTGTCCAGCAGCTTGAGTGCGTAACACGAAGCAACAAACGAGGAAGCACATAACGTGGACCACAAATTATTATCATCATCATCGACCCATTAATCTCACTACGTCAGGGTAAACATCACCACCATCTACCTCTCCCTACGTGGGAGCAACCCAGAGGGAGGGAAGGAGGGTGGGAATGCCTTCTACACCCACGTATGGTGGACAACACTACATAACGTGTGTCATGTATCTTTATCTACCAGAGAGAGGGAGGGAGAGAAGTGGACGCGAGAGCACTTAGGGAAGGCGGGAAGGTAGACGGCCCGTTGGCTCGGGCCTAGGCTGTCTGAGAGAGAGAGAGAGAGAGAGAGAGAGAGAGAGAGAGAGAGAGAGAGAGAGAGAGGTGGCAGTTTGGACACTCTCCCGGGATATAAATAATGTACCAGCCAGTCCCGGGGTGGGGAGTGGCCTCCTACCCCGGGTACAAGTAATGTTTACAAATATATTATTGAAAATAATTTGAGAATGACCAGCGAGGCTGTAAGTGTTTGGTCAACACCTGCTGCTGGGGGGGGAGGGGGAGGCCCTTTATCGCCCCCCTTCAGGTGGGTCACCCCCCCCCGCTACTCCACCCCCCCCCCTCCCCATGGTGGGCTGACTGGCCAGGTAAAGTTAGATCAGCGTCATGTAACCCCTGGTGACGGCACACTGGTACCCTACACCCCTGGTGACGGTACACTGGTACCCTACACCCCTGGTGACGGTACACTGGTACCCTACACCCCTGGTGACGGCACAATGGTACCCTACACCCCTGGTGACGGTACACTGGTACCCTACACCCCTGGTGATGGTACACTGGTACCCTGCACCTCTGATGACTGTACACTGGTACCCTACACCCCTGGTGATGGTACACTGGTACCCTACACCGCTGGTGACGGTACACTGGTACCCTGCACCTCTGATGACTGTACACTGGTACCCTACACCCCTGGTGACGGTACACTGGTACCCTACACCGCTGGTGACGGTACACTGGTACCCTGCACCTCTGGTGACGGTACACTGGTACCCTCCACCCCTGGTGACGGTACACTGGTACCCTGCACCTCTGGGGACGGTACACTGGTACCCTCCACCCCTGGTGACGGTACACTGGTACCCTACACCCCTGGTGACGGTACACTGGTACCCTCCACCCTTGGTGACGGTACACTGGTACCCTGCACCTCTGGTGACGGTACACTGGTACCCTCCACCCCTGGTGACGGTACACTGGTACCCTACACCGCTGGTGACGGTACACTGGTACCCTCCACCCCTGGTGACGGTACACTGGTACCCTCCACCCCTGGTGACGGTACACTGGTACCCTTCACCTCTGGTGACGGTACACTGGTACCCTACACCGCTGGTGACGGTACACTGGTACCCTACACCGCTGGTGACGGTACACTGGTACCCTGCACCTCTGGTGACGGTACACTGGTACTCTGCACCTCTGGTGACGGTACACTGGTACCCTACACCCCTGGTGATGGTACACTGGTACCCTACACCGCTGGTGACGGTACACTGGTACCCTGCACCTCTGGTGACGGTACACTGGTACCCTGCACCTCTGGGGACGGTACACTGGTACCCTGCACCTCTGGGGACGGTACACTGGTACCCTGCACCTCTGGTGACGGTACACTGGTACCCTACACCGCAGGTGACGGTACACTGGTACCCTACACCCCTGGTGACGGTACACTGGTACCCTACACCCCTGGTGACGGTACGCAGTGGGGGATGAGATGTCTGTCTATGTGCTGGTGGGAGGGTAGGAACCTAAGATGCATATGCAGGTAAGGGGGAGGGAAGGCACGAGAGGTGCACGTGGTGGGAAGGCACGAGAGGTGCACGTAGTGGGAAGGCACGAGAGGTGCACGTGGTGGGAAGGCACGAGATGTGCACGTGGTGGGAAGGCACGAGAGGTGCACATGGTGGGAAGGCATGAGAGGTGCACGTGGTGGAAAGGCATGAGAGGTGCACGTGGTGGGAAGGTATGTGATGTATACATACACATGATGGAGGGAAAAGTGACAATGTATATGTGGGACAATGTGGGGGAGGTGTTTGTGTTGTTGGAGGGGCATGGGTGTTGTGGAGGGTGGGGGAGGGGGAGTGCTTGTGTTGTGGAGGGTGGGGGAGGAATATATGTGTGATGTGGGTAGAGGGTGGGGGGAGGGTGTTCCACACATACACTACCTGGAGTATGACGTGTTACAGTGTGTGTGTGTGTGTGTGTGTGTGTGTGTGTGTGTGTGTGTGTGTGTGTGTACTATACTACCCTTGCCCTCTGGGCCCCAGGCCACACACGGTCCCCATTCACATGTACGTGTTAATATGTACATCCAGAGTACGCTTTGTGCTTCTCTCCACCCACCTGCAGCTGTGTACTCCTCACCCATACTGTCACATATACATGATGTACTATGTACTAAACCTTTCTAAACATGTACATCTTTTCACATACAACCGTCGGCGTTACAGTACACTATGTAAGGTAAGCTTCATATATCTCTGTACATGTTATGTTGTACATTTGGCATGATGTCTTCATTCCAAATAAAAATGTTTATATTTGTACCCAAACGAACCCTAATATATATATATATATATATATATATATATATATATATATATATATATATATATCCCTGGGGATAGGGGAGAAAGAATACTTCCCACGTATTCCCTGCGTGTCGTAGAAGGCGACTAAAAGGGAAGGGAGCGGGGGGCTGGAAATCCTCCCCTCTCATTTTTTTTTTTAATTTTCCAAAAGAGGGAACAGAGAAGGGGGCCAGGTGAGGATATTCCCTCAAAGGCCCAGTCCTCTGTTCTTAACGCTACCTCGCTATCGCGGGAAATGGCGAATAGTATGAAAAAAAAAAAAAAAAAAAAAAATATATATATATATATATATATATATATATATATATATATATATATATATATATATATATATATCACGTGATACCCTCCACCAGCAAGGATTCGAACCCAGGACCTTTCTGAGTACTAGCCAGACACACTAATACCATGTCTCTCTCTCTCTAACTAGACGTGGATCCTCTGGGCCCACCCTCCCATGTTGACGTCCCGCCTCCGTCTACCCCTAGCCATGTTCCCTTCATCCTTACTGTCGCTCCGTCTGGAGAGGATTACGCAAATAATGATCTGGAAATTGAGCTCAGGACTGCCACACATCTGCCCTCGTCTGCTACAAGGAGTGAATACCGACCATCTTAGATCAGGTAGAGACAACAGTGGGGTCCACGAAGAGTCCAAGAGAGGCAAGTATACGTGATATTAATTTAGGAAGAACCCGTCGCCAGGTACTCTCTCTCTCTCTCTCTCTCTCTCTCTCTCTCTCTCTCTCTCTCTCTCTCTCTCTCTTTCTCACTAGCCAGCGGAGGACACATCAGTACTCACTACCCATTACTAATACATGGTAATGTGACCCCGGTCATCCATCACAGTAAATAACACTAACTACGAATGAGTTATTGTTTGGGGTGTAAATTATCCTCCCATTTAGGCTGGAACGAAGCCTTCCCGGGGCGTCCTGCCTCCTTGTGGTCAGGTCGGCGTCCTCCCGGGGCGTCCTGCCTCCTTGTGGTCAGGTCGGCGTCCTCCCGGGGCGTCCTGCCTCCTTGTGGTCAGGTCGGCGTCCTCCCGGAGGCGTCCTGCCTCCTTGTCGTCAGGTCGACGTCCTCCCGGGGGCGTCCTGCCTCCTTGTAGTCAGCTCGACGACCTCTCGCTAAGACACACTCAGCAGGAGGTACCTCTACATACGATCATATAACCAAGTCATTCTTTCAAGATAATCATGAAACTGACTCTATATTGCTCGCGTCTCTCTGTAAGAAGACAACTGAGCCACAATGTCTTATTAAACACAAGTGACAATCTGGACGAGTCTACCCCCCTCCCCTCACAGTTTACTCTGCCACGAAATTATGTCCTCCTGTGTTTCAATGCCTCTGTTTACTGCCGTCCCCTGGGCTAGCACGGGTGTCATCACCCACGCATATAAGACTCGTATTGTACGAGTAACTGTCCCACAGTGGCGCCCATGACCCCAGGGACGACCCAGTACCTGACCACAGAGACGGCCCAGTACCTGACCACAGAGACGGCCCAGTACCTGACCACAGAGGCGGTCTAGTACCTGACCACAGAGGCGGCCCAGTACCTGACCACAGAGGCGGCCCAGTACCTGACCACAGAGGCGGCCCAGTACCTGACCACAGAGGCGGCCCAGTACCTGACCACAGAGGCGGCCCAGTACCTGACCACAGAGGCGACCCAGTACCTGACCACAGAGGCGACCCAGTACCTGACCACAGAGGCGGCCCAGTACGTGACCACATAGGCGGCCCAGTACCTGACCACATAGGCGGCCCAGTACCTGACCACATAGGCGGCCCAGTACCTGACCACAGAGGCGGCCCAGTACGTGACCACATAGGCGGCCCAGTACCTGACCACATAGGCGGCCCAATACCTGTCTTCATGATTAGTTACTATGGCAATAAAGCCTTTTACGCCTCGTGAGCTGGAGTGAGCCATGAACCACAGACGCGGAGATGTTATTGTCAGTACTGTTTGTGTGTTACGGGGGTAGAGCTGTACACTCGTGTTGCTCCATCTCTCATCCTTGTATCTGTGTACCACGTCCTTACTCCTATGTATGTACACACACACACACACACACACACACACACACACACACACACACACACACACACAGGGCCAGGTAAGAGCTTGAGACAGATGTGGTGAACAATGTGAAGATACTCTCCAGGCCAACATTATAAACATGTTGACTGACATTTACACACAATCAAATATTTCTCATCACAAGAATAAATAGCCAGTTATATACGGAACACAACAGGCTGGGTCATCGATTGATAACGGCAACCAGCCATATGTATATATATCATGGCCACCCGCCCGCCCTCAACACCTGCATCTGGGAGGCCCTGAGCCACATATATCATGGCCACCCGCCCGCCCTCAACACCTGCATCTGGGAGGCCCTGAGCCACATATATCATGGCCACCCGCCCGCCCTCAACACCTGCATCTGGGAGGCCCTGAGCCACATATATCATGGCCACCCGCCCGCCCTCAACACCTGCATCTGGGAGGCCCTGAGCCACATATATCATGGCCACCGGCCCTTAACACCTGCATCTGAGAGGCCCCGAGCCATATATACCATGGCTACCCCACCCCCCCTTAACACCTGCAACTGGGAATCCCTAAGCCACATATATCATGGCCACCGGCCCTCAACACCTACATCTGGGAGGCCCAAGCCACATATATCATGGCCACCCGCCCTCTACATCTGCAAAGCCCCGACCCACATATATCATGGCCCTCAACACCTGCATCTGGGAGGCCCAAGCCACATATATCATGGCCACCGGCCCTTAACACCTGCATCTACGAGGCCCCAAGATATATATATATATATATATATATATATATATATATTGATATATATATTATCCCTGGGGATAGGGGAGAAAGAATACTTCCCATGTATTCCCTGCGTGTCGTACAAGACGATCAAAAGGGGAGGGAGCGGAGGGCTGGAAATCCTCCCCTCTTGTTTTTAATTTTCCAAAAAAGGAACAGAGAAGGGGGCCAAGTGAAGATTTCCCTCAAAGGCTCAGTCGTCTGTTCTTAACACTACCTCGCTAGCGCGGGAGATGGCGAATAGTATGAAATATATATATATATATATATATATATATATATATATATATATATATATATATATATATATATATATATATATATATGTTATTCGTGCACTAACCGCAGGTGTTGATACGAGAGTAGGAGTCTGGCTCGTTAATTATCCCATGCACGTAAACTACACGGATATGGCGATACACAGAGCACACAGGCTGGGAGACAGCGCCAGGGAGAGACATGGGTTTGGCTGACCCCAGGTGAGCGGCGGGACAGTGGGCAGTGACCCCAGCTGAGGAGCGGGACAGTGGGCAGTGACCCCAGGTGAGCGGCGGGACAGTGGGCAGTGACCCCTGCAGCCCCCCCCCCCCCCCCCTCGCGTCTTTATCATAACTACACTGGCCACTAGGGACCTACCCTCTCCTTCATCATGACCAACCCATACACACACCTGCCTCTACCTTATTCCCACCACAGGTACCCCACATCTCACTCAAGTCCGTCACCAGCCCTGGGGCAAGTCTCTCTCTCTCTCTCTCTCTCTCTCTCTCTCTCTCTCTCTCTCTCTCTCTCTCTCTCTCTCTCTCTCTCTCTCAGTTGGAGTCAACTATGTCGTATTTATTGCGGTCCATTGTTAGCAGCTGTGAAGACCATCATGTTTACATTAGGGTATCGTGAAGCACAACACCAACATGGATCGTAGGGTCCGGGAATGACGGGAGGCACTGGTCACCGCGCCACCTTCAGAGACGAAAACGGACCTTCAAGCAGGAGTTACAGGCACAGTCCCTGGGTGGAAGGAACATCAGACGGGTAGAAGGTGACACAGGACGCCTGCCAGGGGAGCCATTCAAAGTGGGTCGTGGGGTGACCAGAGGCGTCCTGCAAGGCTCGTCTTTAGGCCGCTGTTATTTGTAGGTATGCTCATGACACAAGATGAACTGGTCTCCTCACAAAGGAAGTGAAGGTTACTTCAGAATTAGTCAGATACCAGGTTCATCAAATCCAACCAGACAACATATACAGTAAGGATGGGTCACCGAG
>NC_092233.1:30733652-30878652 GCF_036320965.1 Panulirus ornatus
GGGCTGCAGGACTGTGTGTGTGTGTGTGTGTGTGTGTGTGTGTGTGTGTGTGTGTGTGTGTGTGTGTGTGTGTGTGTGTGAGTGTGTGCGTGTGAGTGTGTAAGTGTGCATGTGTGAAAGGGACTTGCGAGTAGACTGTCCCTCATTTGTCGTCCTAGCATCACCGTAAGACAATAGTAAAGGAGACTAACCGTTTACTTGTCATTGTTAGTCTAGCACTCAAAGTTCCTGGATATGGAAATACTCAGCAAAGCTGTTCACATCCTACGTGAGGCCAAAACAACAAAATGCTTCTCAGGTTTGGTTAGCGCACTTAAAGAGGCACATACACCTAACACGGAAGATCCACAGGGGAGGAGGAGGGGGACAAAGATGGTACCAGAATTCACAGAGTTGTGTCAGATGCCATATACTTACCCAGAGTCAAAGACTGAAGATCAACGGGTGGTTTGATCAAAACCTTTACCTTCTAAACCAGTTTGATGACGTCAGTAGTGAACTGTTCTACGAAAGATACTAAAATAGAGGAGCCAGAGGCCAGTAAGCAGACACGTCTTGGGAAAGATGGAAAGAATTACTTTACAGTATGTTTAGTGGCTCAACAGAAAATGGTCTATGGTGAAATTCTGTATACTGACAGAATAAAGTATAAGAAGTTATGTGATAGTCAAGGTACGCCATGAGGTAGTTACTCTCTCTCTCTCTCTCTCTCTCTCTCTCTCTCTCTCTCTCTCTCTCTCTCTCTCTCTCTCTCTCTCTCTCCCTCCCTCCTCGTCAGTGGTGGTCGTCCAGCCTGGCCACACCTGTCCCTCACCTGGCGCCCGCATCATGGAGGAGGTAGGGGGCAGGTGGCGGGTCATGAGCATCACTACGCTTAATGTTACACCAGAGTACGGTACTGTGGGCTACTGCAGGTACGTGCGGTGCACCGTAGTACAGTACGAAGGGTCATTACAGGTACATATGGTACATCGTAGTACAGTACAGAGGATCATTACAGGTACATATGGTACATCAGCACTGATGGTACTGTGGTTGGATGACCTGGAGTCGTTCTCCAACTACCCCAGTGGGTCGGGTCGACAGCCTCCCTCCCCCAGACGCTTTACTTTAGTGTTTATACAAGGAGGGAGGGAGGGGGGGGAGGGTCAGGGGTAGGGCAGGGGTGGGGGTGGATAACTAAGGGAGGAAGGAAGGAGGGGAGGGAAGGGGAGATAACCAAGGGAGGAAGGAGGGAGGGAGAGGGGAGGGGAGGGGGGATGACTAAGGGAGGAAGGAAGGAGGGAGAGGGGAGGAGAGGAAGAAGGAGGAAGGGAGAGGGGAGGAGAGGGAAGAAGGAGGAAGGGAGAGGGGAGGAGAGGGAAGAGGGAGGGAGGGGAGGGAAGGGGAAATAACTAAGGGAGGAAGGAGGGAGGGAGAGGGGAGGGGAGGGGGATAGCAAAGGGAGGGAGGAAGGAGGGGGAGGGGAGGGGAGGAAGGAAGGAGGGAGAGGGGAGGAAGGAAGGAAGGAGGGAGAGGGGAGGGGAGGGAAGAAGGAGGGAGGGGAATGACATAGATGAGTACTGAAGAAAATGGTTGGCCCTTCTGGAGGAGAGGTAGGCCCCTCCCTCTCTCACCCAGTGAGAGCCGAGAGGTTACTTGAAGTGTGGGAGAGTGGGTGTGGAGTGTGGCACCGTGGGAGGGGGCATGTGGCATGGGATGGTGTGGTGTGTGGTGTGTACTGTGGTGTGGTGTGGTATGGTATGGTGTGTGGTGTGGGGTGTGGTATGGTGTGGGGAGTGGTGTGGTATGGTATGGTGTGTGGTGTGGGGTGTTGTGTGGGGTGTGGTGTGTGGTGTGGTGTGTGGTGTGGTGTGGTTGTGTGGTGTGTACTGTGGTATGGTGTAGTGTGGTGTGGTGTGGGGAGTGGTGTGGTATGGTGTAGTGTGGTGTGTGGTGTGAGGGGTGTAGTGTGGTGTGGTGTGGAGTGTGGTGTGTGGTGTGGTGTGGTTGTGTGGTGTGTACTGTGGTATGGTGTAGTGTGGTGTGGTGTGGTGTGGAGAGTGGTGTAGTGTGGTGTGGTGTGGTGTGGTGTGGTGTGGAGTGTTGGGTGTGGTGTGTGGTGCGGTGTGGTTGTGTGGTGTGTACTGTGGTATGGTGTAGTGTGGTGTGGTGTGGCGAGTGGTGTGGTATGGTGTGGTGTGGTATGGTATAGTGTGGTGTGGTGTGGTGTGGTGTGGTGTGGTGTGGTGTGGTGTGGTGTGGGGTGGGGTGGGTGTGGTGTGGTGGGGTGTGGTGTGGTGTGGTGTGGTGTGGGGTGTGGTGCGGTGTGGTGTGGAGTATGGGGTGTGGTGTGGGGAGTGGTGTGGTATGGTGTGGTGTGGTGTGGTGTGTGGTGTGGAGGTGTGGGTGTGGTGTTGTGTGGTGGGGTGTGGGGTGGTGGGGTGTGGGGTGGTGGGGTGTGGGGTGGTGGGGTGTGGGGTGTGGTGTGGGGTGTGGAGTGTGCGGAAAGAAGGCGGAAAGACGGAACAAGACAACAGGACCAACAGAAGGATGATAACAGAGAACACAACAGGACCAACAGAAGGATGATAACAGAGAACACAACAGGACCAACAGAAGGATGATAACAGAGAACACAACAGGACCAACAGAAGGATGATAACAGAGAACACAACAGGACCAACAGAAGGAAGGTGGCGGCTGAAAGGATCCTTCCCAGATAATGGATTCGAGGTGACAGTGGCAGTGGTGGAACAGGAGCAGGTGTTCTATGTTGAGAGAGAGAGAGAGAGAGAGAGAGAGAGAGAGAGAGAGAGAGAGAGAGAGGGCAGGTGGCACCACTCGAGCCACAAGGACCTGGGGGTCCCCCCCCCTTCCTCCCACTCCCCCAAAGAAGCGTCTGACTTTTTCCATTTTCTTCTCCTTGTCGTGGTCAACTTTATTGTTATTTACTTTAGTTATATATTCATTTATCATTAGTGTCTCCTCATACTGGGGGGGGGGGGGGGGTGCAGCCCAGTAGAGTGTGTCCTCATACTGTGAGAGAGACAGACCAGTAGAGTGTGTCCTCATACTGGGAGAGACAGGCTGAAGCATCAGTACATCCCAGGTCATACTTCATTAGGGTGTAAACTGTAAATACAAAAACTTGTTAACTAATGAGGGTTAAAGACACTGGCTAGGGAAACCTTCCTTCCCCAGGTGTACCACCAGTGGAGGTGGTTGCACCGTGGCCAGCTGGTGGTGAGTAGTGGTGCTGGTGTTACAGTAGTGGTGGTGTTACAGTAGTGGTGCTGGTGTTACAGTAGTGGTGCTGGTGTTACAGTAGTGGTGCTGGTGTTACAGTAGTGGTGCTGGTGTTACAGTAGTGGTGCTGGTGTTGAAGTAGTAGTGCTGAGGGTGATGGTTCGGTAGCTGGTGATGGTACGGTGGTGGTGGTGGTGGTAGTGATGGTAACAAGGGATATGTATGTAGATGGACAGGTACGGGCGGCAGGGCACACGTGTGGCAGAAGGCCAAGTGTCGTGCCCCACCATACTGGCATGGACGATGTCCCAACATGATCGCTTGCATGTATGGATGGCGTCCCAAAATAACAATGACTTAGACAGTGTCCCAACATACTGACTTCGTCGGCGTCCCAACATAATTCGTCAGACGATGTCCCAACACGATAGCTTGGGCGGTGTCCCATCATACAGCTTGGATATTGCCCCATACAATGGCCTAGACTGTGCCCCAACATACCATGCAGGACAGTGCCCTCACAGAGTGACCAGGGTGATGCCCCAGCATACTGTGGTGCGGGGGCCAGAGAGCCATAACAGGAGGTGTTGTGTGGCGGTGTTAGCGGTGGGCCCGAGGGAGCCAGACCCGCCACTGTCCACCCAGCCAGACGTGGACAATCTTCTCCATCAGGGGACCTCGCCGCCCCCTCCCCCCTGCCACCACCACCACCACCAGCAGGGGCACGGGATCATCTGGCTACAACTCACGAGGTGGCGACGACCCTGCCTAGTACCTCGCTGGTGCTGCTAGCGATGTTGAGCGAGTGCCATGGTAGGCAGGAGGCTAACACACCTGACCTGGGCCCTCCCAGTGCTGGCCCCGGCAGGACAACATCAAGAAGGTTCCTCTATAATGGCACTGTGCCTCGAGCTGCCTCAAGATGTTGCAAGAGAGTCAAAGCCTTTGATGTGGGTTCTGAGGGTGCTGGCCGGCCGGGAGGTGGTGGCAGGAGGCTGGCTCCTTCTGCCAACACTTGCTCTAAGAACTTTGTTGCCTCTACTGGCATCATCCCTCATCCCTAGTGACGAAGGCAGCACCCATCCCTGTAATGGGGGCAGCACCCGTGCCCAGGGTATGACCCAACCCTGCCATGTTTCAGGGGTCAAGGGCAGGGTATGACCCGGCCCTGCTACAGGCCAGGGGTCAGGAGCAGGGTTTGACCCGGCCCTGCTACAGGCCAGGGGTCAAGGGCAGGGTATGACCCAGGCCCACCATGGGAGGAAAGAGGCTGGTGGTGGCTGGACAGAGGATGGGTCGTCTGCCCCCCACCTCCCCTGCTGTATCAGTGTCCCATCAGAGCCCAGGGTCACGTACACCCCCATCCCTCCCCACCATCATCACCCACACCATCCCACCCTGACCATCATCACCATCACCATACCAACCCCACCATCATCACCCACACCATCCCAGCCTGACCATCATCACCATACCAACCCCACCATCATCACCCACACCATCCCACCCTGACCATCATCACCATCACCATACCAACACCACCATCATCACCCACACCAACCATCAACACTCCACCCCTACCATCACTATAGGTAAGACAACTGTAGCGGTACAACCAATAGTGACAACAACAACAATAACAACAATAACAACAATAACAACAATAACAACAACAACAACAACAACAACAACAGCTGTAGCGATATCAACAACAGCTCGTATGACCTTGAAACATCCTAGGATGTGCAGCAGTCCCAGGATGTGCGGCAGTCCTAGGATGTGCAGCAGTCCCAGGATGTACAATAGTCCCAGGATGTGCAACGGTCTAAGGATGTGTAGCAGTCCTAGGATGTGCAGCAGTCCCAGGATGTGCAGCAGTCCCAGGATGTGCAGTGGTCACCGGTGTACAACAGTCCCAGGATGTGTAGCAGTCCCAGGATGTACAACAGTCCCAGGATGTGTAGCAGTCCTAGGATGTGCAGCAGTCCCAAGATGTGCAGCAGTACCAGGATGTGCAGTGGTCACCGGTGTACAACAGTCCCAGGATGTGTAGCAGTCCCAGGATGTACAACAGTCCCAGGATGTGTAGCAGTCCTAGGATGTGCAGCAGTCCCAAGATGTGCAGCAGTACCAGGATGTGCAGTGGTCACCGGTGTACAACAGTCCCAGGATGTGTAGCAGTCCCAGGATGTACAACAGTCCCAGGATGTACAAAAGTCCCAGGATGTACAACAGTCCAAGGATGTACAACAGTCCCAGGATGTGCAGCAGTCCCAGGGTATGCAGCAGTCCCAAGATGTGCAGCAGTCCCAGGATGTGCAGCAGTCCCAGGATGTGCAACAGTCCCAAGATGTACAACAGTCCCAGGATGTACAAGTCCTAGGATGTGCAGCAGTCCCAGGATGTGCAACAGCCCCAGGGTATGCAACTGTCCCAGGATGTGTAGCAGTCCCAGGATGTACAACAGTCCCAGGATGTGTTACAGTCCCAGGATGTGTAACAGTCCTAGGATGTACAATCCCATGAAGTGCAACAGTCCCAGGATGTGCAGCAGTCCCAGAATGTGCAGCAGTCCCAGGATGTGCAGCAGTCCCAGGATGTGCAGCAGTCCCAGAATGTGCAGCAGTCCCAGGATGTGCAGCAGTCCCAGGATGTGCAGCAGTCCCAGGGTGTACAAGTCCCAGGATGTGCAGCAGTCCCAGAGTGTACAGCAGTCCCAGGATGTACAACAGTCCCAGGATGTGTAGCAGTCCCAGGATGGGCAGCAGTCCCAAAATATGCAGCAGCAAGAGGCAACAGCAGCACTCCCGCCCTCATCACGGGGTTAGGGAAGAAGCAGGAGGTCCGCTCTGGCCGGGGTTGGGAGGTGGCCCAGGGACAATCCCACCTTAGCACACAAGGGGAGATGGGAGGTGGCCGAGGGCCACGTCCCCCCCCCCCCGGCACAGGGAAGGGGAGGTGGCCGAGGGCCAGGCCCCTCGTCATGGGATACGGGGGAGTCAAGGGACTAACTCCCCAGCATGGGGGTAGGGGTGGCCTGGAACTAGCCCCCCAGACGGGAGTAAGGGATGGCCAGGGACCAGCCCCCAGCACGGAGTAGGGGCGGCCAGGGACTAACCCAGCAGTACGGGAATAGGGTTGGCCAGGGACCAGCCCCCCAGCACGGGGTAGGGGCAGCCAGCCCGGGGTAGGGGCGGCCAGCATGGGGTAGGGGCGGCCAGCCCGGGGTAGGGGCGGCCAGCCCGGGGTAGGGGCGGCCAGCATGGGGTAGGGGCGCCAGCACGGGGTAGGGGCGGCCAGCCCGGGGTAGGGGCGGCCAGCCCGGGGTAGGGGCGGCCAGCACGGGGTAGGGGCGGCCAGCCCGGGGTAGGGGCGGCCAGCCCGGGGTAGGGCGGCTAGCCCGGGGTAGGGGCGGCCAGCACGAGGTAGGGGCGGCCAGCACGGGGTAGGGGCGGCCAGCACGGGGTAGGGGCGGCCAGCACGGGGTAGGGGCGGCCAACCCGGGGTAGGGGCGGCCAGTACGGGGTAGGGGCGGCCAGCCCGGGGTAGGGGCGGCCAGCACGGGGTAGGGGCGGCCAGCCCAGGGTAGGGGAGGCCAGCACGGAGTAAGGCTTCTGGTGCAGATTTGTCGTCAGGTGATAACATCCGCCGCGACAGAAACCCTAGACCAGGGGCGTGGCCACACACCCCCGCCCTTCACCAGTACCCACCACCACCCTCGCCCCCTACACTAGACCAGGGGCGTGGCCACACACCCCCGCCCTTCACCAGTACCCACCACCACCCTCGCCCCCTACACTAGACCAGGGGCGTGGCCACACACCCCGCCCTTCACCAGTACCCACCACCACCCTCGCCCCCTACACTAGACCAGGGGCGTGGCCACACACCCCCGCCCTTCACCAGTACCCACCACCACCCTCGCCCCCTACACTAGACCAGGGGCGTGGCCACACACCCCCGCCCTTCACCAGTACCCACCACCCTCGCCCCCTACACTAGACCAGGGGCGTGGCCACACACCCCGCCCTTCACCAGTACCCACCACCACCCTCGCCCCCTACACTAGACCAGGGGCGTGGCCACACACCCCCGCCCTTCACCAGTACCCACCATCGTCGCCTCCTACACTAGACCAGGGGCGTGGCCACACACCCCGCCCTTCACCAGTACCCACCACCACCCTCGCCCCCTACACTAGACCAGGGGCGTGGCCACACACCCCCGCCCTTCACCAGTACCCACCATCGTCGCCCCCTACACTAGACCAGGGGCGTGGCCACACACACCCGCCCTTCACCAGTACCCACCACCACCCTCGCCCCCTACACTAGACTAGGGGCGTGGCCACACACCCCCGCCCTTCACCAGTACCCACCACCACCCTCGCCCCCTACACTAGACCAGGGGCGTGGCCACACACCCCCGCCCTTCACCAGTACCCACCACCACCCTCGCCCCCTACACTAGACCAGGGGCGTGGCCACACACCCCACCCTTCACCAGTACCCACCATCGTCGCCCCCTACACTCACCCCTGCCACCTCCCCTGCCTCATCAGTGCCTCCTGTCTCGCCTCACCCCGCCCTACCGCTTCAACCTCTCCTGCTACCCTGCTTCACCCCTGCCTCAGGAATGACCTTACTATATTCTTCCATGAATCAATTCCACCCACAACTCAACATGGAAACCGTCATGACCGATCGTTCGTGTATAACGAATTTATATAATGTTTTATAGTCATTGCAATTATAACGCGGGTGAAAAATAAAATTCCCTCAGATGGTATTTACCGAAATGTACAAAAAGCTTTCGATAATGGTAGTTATCAAACAATTGTTAGGCAAGATCACATGACACCAGGAATCACGTGTGTGTCTGTGTGTGTGTGTGTGTGTGTGTGTGTTTGTGTATGTATGTATGTATGTGTGTGTGTGTGTGTGTGTGTGTGTGTGTGTGTGTGTGTGTGGTGTGTATGTATGTATGTATGTGTGTGTGTGTGTGTGTGTGTGTGTGTGTGTGTGTGTGTGTGTGTGTGATGGCCTGGGTTACTGAGAGAAGAGGAGCAGCTGGAGCTACATGTGCAAGTGATCGCCTGGCTCAGGTGGGTCACCCATGCCACCCGCACTTCACACGACGCACAGGTGAACATTCATAATCTGTCGACGACGCGATATTACAAAACTACAGCCAAGACGAAGGTAGACTTTGTAATGAGCGAGACAGAACTGATCAAGTTCACGCAGGGGCTACAGACACGTCATACTGCCTCCCTACTGTAGACACAAATGCAAAATAATGTATTTTGTTGGTAGAAATATTAATGAAACACAAATTTAAATTGTCTGGTAAGACGTTATTACAAGCTCAAGAAGAAGAGAAAAAAACCTTGCGTGGATAACCTGTAATAACCTGGTATACACAAAGCATTGCCCAGCTGCGTATAACAATGTTAAGTTTCCTCATCCAACATTAAAGTTATACAAACTGTATGAGGCAAACCTTCCTCCTCACAAGACACAAGTCACACCAGGTCAGTTCTGGTCACGAGACATTATCACAAGAGAAACACAAAGAAAAAATAGAGCAAACACAACACAACTTATTTCGTTGTTCAGAAATATCTTTTATAAAGACACGCAGAAACCTCAAACCATTTTCTCTAAACAATCTCAGGCTCCGATGAGATCCAGTAAGTGTTCAAAATACGCTATCTTCAAAATCAAATCATTTTAATTTCTCTGATAATTTCCTTACAACGTATTGAGATAACAATGGCTAGAAATAATGGTATAAAGTTAAAGGCCAGTTAGAGATGCAAGACACAGGTGGGGAGGTGTGTCCTCAGCCACACACAGGTGGGGAGATGTGTCCTCAGCCACACACTACACATCACTGAGGTACTCGACCGTAACACATCACCACACACTGGCCCATCATCAACACATCTACAACACGGTAGGTAAACACTCCCCTGCTTGTCTTTACCAAAAGGAGTAATATAAACTTGAACATATCTCAATTTCTTTTCTTTTGCAGGACAGTAGCCAAAAATCTTGCCCCCCCCCCCCTTCAACCCACCCGCGTTACCCCCACCCCCAACATCCAGCAATGAGGACCAGATCATAAAGCGTTTTCTATCAATCTTTTCAAGTTGAAATTTCAGTTAGGATACTATTTCTCTACTACATGATGTTCCCCTCACAGATATACTCCTGCCGACTGATATGTAGGAGGGAGCGGTGGGTGAGGAGGGGGCCTTCTGCTGGACTATCTTGCCTCCATCTATATAGATAATGAAATGAGGATAACTTTACTCTCCTCTGGCAGACAACCTCGTCCTACACCATCAGGTCTTCAGTTCTCTGGCTTTCCCATGT
This sequence comes from Panulirus ornatus, assembly GCF_036320965.1. Taxonomy (NCBI): domain Eukaryota; kingdom Metazoa; phylum Arthropoda; class Malacostraca; order Decapoda; family Palinuridae; genus Panulirus; species Panulirus ornatus. The sequence goes on from NC_092233.1 coordinate 30,743,261, forward strand.
ACTCGTGCACCTCCCTCACCCCTGAGTCCTACTCTCCCTCCTCCCTACCTTCTGTCTTCCCTCCCCCTGCCTCACTCCTGCCCTTCCTCACCCCTACCCTCCCTCACCCCTACACTTGCCTCGATCGATCAAAGGGAAGAAACAGCACTAATTATCGCCCTCCCAGGCAGTCGTCTGTGAGCCGCACCCCAGCGGAGGACATCAACTATACACTGACCCAGGCCCACGGAGGCGGCACTCCGCACACCACCGTACCAAACCTCCGGTAAATACAGGACATCAAGCCTTTACCCTCCAGGCTACAGAGACACTACACAAGATGAGGCCAGCAGTAAACACAGATGCCTGGGCTGGTCACATGACCCACCTGGCTGACAGCATACACTGTGTATGTAAAACAATAACATAAAGAATGACGGTTATCTCCCAAGATCAAACAGTTCACATGAGAACTTTTAACACGGGCAAGTTCCCCGCCCAGCCTTCCCTCCGGGTAGATAGCGCGCCCGGACCCGCGCACAAACATGGGCTCGCGCGCGCCACGCTCATCTCGCCCGTGTACCGCGTGTGAACACGGCGCATTCTAGCGTGCCGCGCCAGGGCAGATGCAACCGAGATAACGGTCCGGCATACGGGAGCACACCTCCCCCTCCCCACACCCCCACCACCAACCACCCGACCCGCTACCCCACTCCCCCACCACCAACCACCCGACCCCCTCCCTCAGGGACCCCATCTCTGTTGATGTGTAGTGTGGGTGTATGTCTGTTTCTGTGTCATGATTAATATCTAATGATTACTGAATTAACTGCAGCCAAGTGTGATAGGAACTATGAACGACACTCAACAAGGTAGCGCTACAGCAAGATGACGAACCAAACAAAATATTTTACAGCAATTTCCAGCTGGAGGTTGATAACCTATGTGGTAATTATTGATGATGGTTGTGATGGGACTGTTCCTGGAGCAGCCTGTACCAGCGCGGAGGATGGGGTCGCTACGGTCTGTGGTACCGAATTGCAACTCTGGGGTAAAGGATCTCTCAGGTAGCAAGAGGTGACGGTGACGAGGTTTGTGCTGCCGTTCCTTTCCAAAGTGTCGCATGGGGTGCAGGTGATGGTTGGAGAGAGTCAGGGAAACCAGCGTATTGAGCGCCTTTTGATAGCTGGTCTAAGAAGACTGAGGATGATCATGCATGCCATTTTCTGCACCATTTCTGGTAGTCCCTATTGTGTGGTGGGTATGGAGGAGGAGCGGGCGGGGGAGGCACTGGTGGGTTTGGGGAAAAAATGAAAGTTGTGCAGATGTTCTGGTGCAGAGAAGCCAGGTGTCGTGAGCTGACGTAAAATACACTAGAGACAATGGTTGGAAGATCTGATGATGGTGTTGACGTGTTCCTTAATTGTCATGTATGTTTAACTACCTAATTGTACTGCACAGGGGAGGGAGTTCTACTCGTGGCGCTCCGTCTCTTGAACTTTTTCTTGTCATACAAATCTTGTAAACTTTTGTATATTATCAACAATCGTAATTCTACTTCTTGATGTGTAATTATATATTTGTACAGCACGGGGTGGGAGTTCTACACTTGTGGGGTCCCATCTTTTGAACATTACAATCATACAGTCTTTCAAACTCCTGTATGTTCTCCACATTTACCACATCCTCTTTCTGTGTGTGTGTGTGTGTGTGTGTGTGTGTGTGTGTGTGTGACCTACAGTGACCTTCTCGAGGACGACCACAACCGACGTGGCTGGAGTAAGAGTGAGCTTGGCCTGGCACACCAGGGGAGCTGCTCATTACCTCTCACAACACCTGCCACTGGAGCCTGCTGGAGGTAACACATCCTGCACGTCGCCACGGCCCTGTCATCGTGCAGTCTCGAGAGATTTATCCCTCCTCATCCGGCACCTCGGCACCAACCAATCTATTGTTTCGAACTGCCTCATATAACCGGAAGGTGCTCACACCGACACATCTGTCAGTTCTGTGGCTGTCTCCATTATTCGTATGCTATGGGAAGACGTACACAAGAAATCTGTGTTGTTGTAGACCGATACAGAAACAAAATCTTCATTATGATTAAAAACATATCCGTCACAGATAAAGGGTTAATAACGGGAGTTTGATGAGGCAAATCTGACGTGGAGAGTAGATGAGAGTGTGGCTCCTTGTAAGGTCATCACCACCAGGAGCCGAGGTGACTGACCTACACAACGCACAAGGTTTGACACAGTGTGTGTTGCATCGTCGGTGCTTCACTATGCTAATCGGCAACCACCACTACCACCAACACCCATGTTACCACCACTCCCACTACTACTATCACCTCTATTAACACCACCATCAGAAATAATTTGCTAATGATAAACTTTGTCAATGTCTCTAATTCCTTTCAAGAGATCCATACAACATGGACACTGTACCTTCCTACTACAGTTCTCAGAATGGTGTTGTCATTCGAGCCATGCAGCAGCCAGCCTTGAATGATATCTTAAAAGATCTGTTCATAAATAAGTTGTGGTAAGTCTGTCTAGCCAGGTCTTGGGGTCATGGAACACTGAGAACCATCGGCAGCAGGACGCACAACACCCAGGGCTTCTGCTGGTATCCATTTACACTCGACGGTGTGGTCAGGTTAGGTTAGGTTACGATAGGTTAGATTAGATTAGATTTGGTTAGGTTAGGTTTGTTTAGGTTGGGATAATGTAGGAGAAGAGTTATATACAGCTTTTTCAAAGGAGATGCAAATGTCAGTCGTTGATTCGAAACCAAACATTTATCAAGCTTATGCTTAAGCGTATCTCTGATACTGCTTTCCACCACTCTAACTGCTCAGTCATTCCATAGTTTAACGATCCTGTTCAGGAAAAAGTACTTCGCCTCATTAGAGGTCACAACCTTCTTCGTGAGGTTAATATATCCACGACTGTGGGTGAAAACAGACGAATCTATGGTTTAGCAACTCGTAAGGTCGAGATGATCGAAGACATGATTCTGAACACCTGTGTTAGTTCACATCTTAACCGTCACTCTTCTAAGATGAAGAGAAATAATTTGATCAGTCAGCTCTCATGAGATCTGCTTGTTACGTCGAGCACCATCTTGGTAGCTGGCCTCTGTACTCCCTCCTCCAGTCTGGCAGTCTTTCCTCAAGTAGGGAGACCAAAACTGACTACAACACTCAAGATGGGGACACACCAGAGGGAGTTTGGGTAAACACTTAGGTTAGGTTCGGTTAGGTTTGGAGAGGATAAGTTAGTTAATGTAGGGGTAGGTAGGGTTAGGATAGCATAATATAGGTTAGGATAGGTTGCCTTGGGCAGGGATAGTAAAAGGTTAGGACAGATTAAGTTTGGTAATTTAACTTAATTTAGGTTAGGTTAGGTTAGGTTAGGTCAAGCAAAAAAAAAAATGAGGGGGGGGGGGAGGAAATGAGGAGGTTGGTGGGGTTTGGCAGTGTTGCCCCCTCCCCCGGGGTAAGGGGTGTTGGAAGGACGGGGTGTTCGGCCTGGGACCACCTGCCCACCAAGGTCGACGCTCTCCACTTCCCACCCCACTCCCGCCACATCTCCAGCGCCGCCATCCCTCCCTCCCTCAGCCTCGCAGCCGGGCCGTCCTGATAACTTGTGATCTTGCTGCTGCTGTGGCCAGGTCTCGGGCAGGGGTCTTCCATAACAAAAGTCTGATTACTAACTTAGCAGTGTTGCAACTGTCCACGGGAATGTGATGTGGACGAGGGGTGCTCTCCTTCGTCAGAGCGTTCCTCATTCCGTCAGGAGGTGCCTGATGGACCGTCCACTATCCCCTAGGCGTGACGGAGTCTGAGGTAATCTTTGTGGGAAGTTCCCCCATCCCCAGAGGCGGGGAGGAGGGGGTAATGAGGGGAGTGGATGTTGACGGTTGGCCCGGAGCGCTACCGTTCTGGACGGCTGCCCACCCTGGCCCCCTCCCTCCATCCCTCCCCCTCCTGAGCCCCGGCCACACCTCCCTATGTACCCTTCTAAGTACTCCCCCTCCCCCCAATCCCCCCCACCGTTCCACACCAACACAACCCCACCCGATCCTAGACCGATCCACGAGATGAAGATTGTGTGTAGTACACCAACAAGAGACTATATCTATCTATAGTTATCCCAGGACCAAATGTCTACGAAAGACTCCTTCCTGGTGTTTCCCATGACGTGTCGCATGAATCCTGCTGTCCATGGCTGCGCTACATCCAGGAGCAGGGAAATATAGACAGACTCCTCTGTAATTAGATGTTCTTTGACGGGAACGTATTTCCTGTGAAAAAGCCTAGTTATAGCAGGCGGAGTCCGGGAACACCTACCAGAATCTACGTATATATATATATATATATATATATATATATATATATATATATATATATATATATATATATATGGTTGTTTAATTTGTTTATGGATGGGGTTGTTAGGGAGGTGAATGCAAGAGTTTTGGAAAGAGGGGCAAGTATGAAGTCTGTTGGGGATGAGAGAGCTTGGGAAGTGAGTCAGTTGTTGTTCGCTGATGATACAGCGCTGGTGGCTGATTCATGTGAGAAACTGCAGAAGCTGGTGACTGAGTTTGGTAAAGTGTGTGAAAGAAGAAAGTTAAGAGTAAATGTGAATAAGAGCAAGGTTATTAGGTACAGTAGGGTTGAGGGTCAAGTCAATTGGGAGGTGAGTTTGAATGGAGAAAAACTGGAGGAAGTGAAGTGTTTTAGATATCTGGGAGTGGATCTGGCAGCGGATGGAACCATGGAAGCGGAAGTGGATCATAGGGTGGGGGAGGGGGCGAAAATTCTGGGAGCCTTGAAGAATGTGTGGAAGTCGAGAACATTATCTCGGAAAGCAAAAATGGGTATGTTTGAAGGAATAGTGGTTCCAACAATGTTGTATGGTTGCGAGGCGTGGGCTATGGATAGAGTTGTGCGCAGGAGGATGGATGTGCTGGAAATGAGATGTTTGAGGACAATGTGTGGTGTGAGGTGGTTTGATCGAGTAAGTAACGTAAGGGTAAGAGAGATGTGTGGAAATAAAAAGAGCGTGGTTGAGAGAGCAGAAGAGGGTGTTTTGAAATGGTTTGGGCACATGGAGAGAATGAGTGAGAAAAGATTGACCAAGAGGATATATGTGTTGGAGGTGGAGGGAACGAGGAGAAGAGGGAGACCAAATTGGAGGTGGAAAAGATTTTGTGTGATCGGGGCCTGAACATGCAGGAGGGTGAAAGGAGGGCAAGGAATAGAGTGAATTGGAGCGATGTGGTATACCGGGGTTGACGTGCTGTCAGTGGATTGAATCGGGGCATGTGAAGCGTCTGGGGTAAACCATGGAAAGCTGTGTAGGTATGTATATTTGCGTGTGTGTACGTATGTATATACATGTGTATGGGGGTGGGTTGGGCCATTTCTTTCGTCTGTTTCCTTGCGCTACCTCGCAAACGCGGGAGACGGAGACAAAGCAAAAAAAAAAATATATATATATATATATATATATATATATATATATATATATATATATATATATATATATACACACATAGTGTTCATAACTACCCAAGGTCATCTTCCTGTGGGAAAAAAAGTCTCCCCAGAGACTCCTGCAGCCCAGCCCAGCCCAGGACTTTCTTTTCAAAGGAGCTAAAAGTTCTTTGACGAGATTGTACTTTCAATGACGCAGCCAAGCCAATGTGACTTTACGCTCGCAGTGTAACCTTATGCAGGCGAGGTCTGCTTACATAAATCTATCTACCTATTCTTCTATCTATCTGTATATATATATATATATATATATATATATATATATATATATATATATATATATATATATATATATATATATTGGAAAGGATCACAATTTTTTTTGCGCGTGATCAAACATATTCCTATGAGTCCACGGGGAAACGAAACACGATAAGTTCCCAAGTGATTATTACACGAAAGTGCACTTGGGAACTTAGTGTTTCATTTTCCCGTGGACTCATAGGAAAAGGATATATATATATATATATATATATATATATATATATATATATATATATATATATATATATATATATATATATATATATATATATATATATATAATTAGGTAGAATAATTTCATTAAGATGTTTCATTAAGACCATAACATGATTAGCACTAATGAGTTTCTTTTTGGTTTTCTCCGAGCACATATTTGTTGGTCACGGGGTCCACAGCTGCCTCCAGGACTATAGTCTTCCTCCTCCCAGTGCATTCATCATATCCAGTGTTCAAGATGTTAAGATTCAGTTTGATTAATCTGATGATGCCGTAATAAGGCCGAAATCTCATTGGGTAAGATCTGTGAGTGTAGTGAAAATGGCACTGGGTTATCGACCTTTCCAGCTTACTCACGAACAACGAATTACTTTAGAAGTCGCTAAGCTACTGAGAAATAACGTGTGGGCAAGAGCGAGGTGCTAACGTTGTAATGTTGTACGTATTGTAGTGAAGCTCAGCCATGGACGACGGTGAGGGAATATGGGAGGTAAAGGACGAGACTGTACACTGTACACTGTACACGGCCGGATCACCAGAGGATCGCCTCCCGCAACCTTAGTGAGGAAAGATAACACTTTGCTACACAGATGACGAGACGCGAAGACTGTGGACGACCTCGGAAGTTAACAGAATTGAAATAAACAAAGGAGAATCAAAGAATCTCGTTCAGTGTAAACAAGCTGGTGTGTGGGGAGAGCTGGGACGTATGGAGCCATTTGTGAGGGACAGGAACATCCCTGGAGTAGTGAAGGTAATGATATATTCACTAATCTGGAGATCATCCTTGACATATGGGTCGTGGGTCATACAGATCACCACCACCAGTTTACGTTCTGCAGCACACATCACCGTCCTTCACACCGCTACAAACTGCACGATATTTGAACCTCCCGGTCCCCAGGACTGGTGGAGTACCTCCCGGTCCCCAGGACTGGTGGAGTACCTCCCGGTCCCCAGGACTGGTGGAGTACCTCCCGGTCCCCAGGACTGGTGGAGTACCTCCCGGTCCCCAGGACTGGTGGAGTACCTCCCGGTCCCCGATGCGAACTGGGCGAGCCTCAAGCTGCGGCCCATTACAACATACTAAACATCCCAGTACATCATGCTAGTTCTTGGTAAAATTATATTTCTTCAAGAGTTTATATCTTGAGTCATGTGTTGTGGTTATGGGAGGAGTGGGAGAGATGCTGTAAGGGGTGAGTGTGGTAGGGATGAGGCTGGGAGTGTGAGGTCCTGCCGGTGGTGGAGACTGTAATAGGATTAACGTAGGAGGGCAAGCCAGGCCGGGGTAATGACGTAGCCGAGCGGAAGGTTAGCATAGCCACCCTCCCTCAACCCGTCGTGCTGGCTGCTCAGTGGGGCCCCCACACGACCACCTCGTTGGTGGTCGTGTATGGAAGGGGAAGCAAAGGCAGGATACCCAGGACGGTGACCAAAGGCCCTGTCATTCCCTGGTTGGTGCAGGAGGCGACCAGAGCCTTTACCTTGCCCCCAGGGACCTGCCATCATTCCCACACCCTTCACTACCCAACACACGACTCATGTTTCTATGTACAATGGATAAAAAAAAGTATCAGTTCATAGTGAGAGCGATGCCTTCCGTAATGATGCGACCAGCTGCTCCTGATGTTGTGGGAGGGTTGGTGCGCCTGGCTGTGGTTGATCCGTCAGGCTTGAACCACACAGTGAACCTTGAGGAACCTGAGATAAGGTTCACAGCTTCATGACTCATGGGACACGCCACACACACTGTAGCATTTCAGGGTAACACAGACACTGTCGGTCACCAATGTCGTGGTCACGCCACTCACGATGGAAAACCTCTCTGGCGGAGCCACTGTGACCCTCCATATTGAGGCCTACGGCGTTTGCGACATTGCCCGGCAGCTGTGTGGTCACCGTGACACGGTAGTGGATTCGGTCACATGAAGGAGCAGGTGCTATAGACAGCATTCCATTAATATCTTACATGATATGTCGCTAGTAGGCAATATGGCACCTCATGACATCAGGGTTACCAGCGTGTAGCACGTCAGACACACATTTCTCACTATACGTTGGGTCGTGTGTCATAATGATTCATACATATTGTGCACAGATAATATTTGTGCCGAGTGTACATCACCACGCATAGTACTGCCGTCTAGGAACTGCCCCAGGTGGTATGTGAGGGTCTCATGTGACCCACAACCTGTGCAGGTCCCGGGTAACCCACAACCTGTGAAGGTCCCAGGTGACCCACAACCTGTGAAGATCCCAAGTGACCCACAACCTGTGAAGATCCCAGGTGACCCACTACCTGTGAAGGTCCCAGGTGACCCACAACCTGTGAAGGTCCCAGGTGACCCATAGCCTGTGAAGATCCCAGGTGACCCACTACCTGTGCAGGTCCCAGGTGACCCACAACCTGTGCAGGTCCCGGGTGACCCACAACCTGTGCAGGTCCCAGGTGACCCACAACCTGTGCAGGTCCCGGGTGACCCACAACCTGTGAAGGTCTCATGTGACCCATAACCTGTGAAGGTCCCAGGTGACCTACATTCTGAGCAGGTCCCGAGGCAAGACAGGACAACACCAACGGTCGCAGCGGTAGAGAAGGGTGGCCACAGCGGCAGGGAAGGGTGGCCACAGCGGCAGTGAAGGGTGGCCATAGCGGTAGAAGGGTGGCCACAGCGGCAGAGAAGGGTGGCCACAGCGGCAGGGAGGGGTAGCCATAGCGGTAGGGAAGGGTGGCCACAGCGTCAGGGAAGGGTGGCCACAGCGGCAGAGAAGGGTGGCCACAGCGGCAGGGAAGGGTGGCCACAGCGGCAGGGAAGGGTGGCCACAGCGGCAGTGAAGGGTGGCCACAGCGGCAGGGAAGGGTGGCCACAGCGGTAGGGAAGGGTGGCCACAGCGGTAGGGAAGAGTGGCCACGGCGGCAGGGAAGGGTGGCCACAGCGGCAGGGAAGGGTGGCTACAGCGGCAGGGGAGGTGGTCGTCGGCCACATACCAGCCTGCCACACCCGGAAGACAGCTCGCTTGGGAAGCTGGTCTGAATTACTGTCATAGTTGTGCAAACGACCATTAAGTACGACCCACAACACACATGTTTAACGTACGACCGCCAGCACGTCGCAGGAGGCCCGAGCCCCACTTACCATCAACTGCAGGAAACCCGTAATTCCGGAGCACGTGTCCGGCAGGGCGGGGCGCCTCTCCCTCTAAATTAGTTGCGGCGACAGATGTGGCCCGGGTGATGCTGCTGCCGTGGGCCGGGCCGGTAACGACGCTGCTGCCCGCCCGCGACCGGCCCGCGGGAACGGTAGGGGGGTAGGGGGGGGGGGGGGGGACCAGAGACCAGCAACCGACGCTTCTTTGTTGAGCTGCGTTGAAGTTCCCGCGCGCCAGGCTGGTGGGCCCCCCTCCCTCCCCCCGGGGCACAAACCGGGGGGGGGGAGGTCCTCCTGCCCCGGCACCCGCCGCCATCTTGTGTTCACCAAGTCCACCTCGGCAGAATCTTGTAGAAAATGGAAATCGCAAGACGATTTCTCACACGAACATAACAGTGATAAATAAATAGGATTATACTCGTCCGAGACCGAGTCTATCATGACCCCCGACCCCTGGACAGGAGGCTGTGACCCCTGGGTATATGGTAACACGATCGTTAACCTGACCCTTAATACTCTGGCTGAAGGCCTGGAGGTCATACTCGAGAGGGTCGTCCTTTCGTCCGGAGAAGGTCAGTACAGTCGTGCTCAAGGGTCATGCTCCGGAGGATCAGAGTGCAACACTGCCCCTTCTGTGTCACATTTCTCCTGTGTCCACGACAAGTGTGACTTAAATTTGTCCTTGTTATTCGTGGGTCACCCCGCGCCCCCAGATAGTGGAGGGCCCCCAGATGCTGGAGGGTCCCCAGATGCTGGAGGGTCCCCAGATGGTGGAGGCCCCCCGGGGCGGGCCAGAGACGCAGCCAGCTGCAGGGAAGGTGGTAATAATGAGGAAAGTCCACTGAAGATCTTAATATTCACATACCAGTACGTGACCCTACATGTGAGTGGATTACGATATTGACACATGGTATATATGTAACCCGACCCACACATGGAGGCTCCAGCCAGCGTCTCCAGGCCTTTAAGATCTGGGTAGCGTCTCCTGCTCACCTCACTACGCGAGGCCACCAGTGGACGTGGCCCGGGACTGAGGCAGACACTGCACGTGATGTAGGAGCAGGCGGCCTACCCTCCACCTCACGGCCACCACCAGTTCTCTATCATGAAGACAGACTTTTCCATGAAAAAAAAAAAATAAAATGCTCTCCCCTCCTTCCCTCCCCTCCTTCCCTCACCTCTTTCCCTCCCCTCCTTGCCTGCCTACCCACTCCTCCTCTCCTGCTCACCCCTTCTGAAATCAGGACAATACAGCAACGCCCGTAACCTTATACCAACCCTAACCTAGCCATCCACACACACACATACACACACACACACACACACACACACACACACACACACACACACACACACACACAGTATTGCCAGACACTACTCACTCTCCCAACCCTCACCACCTGTAATTATCTTGCATCTTACTTTACTATTTTCATTTTAGGCCTCACGCTAAATACGTGGTTTATATTATGACAGACAAAGGAAAGCATTTGTAAAACTGGAGGAGACGTTTCTGAATAGAAAAAGGGACGTAGTTACTGAGGGGTTGTGGCAACGCTGGCGCCGGAAACAAAGATGAAGAGAGTGGACCAGGCCGGTACGACCACGGCTGGGGGGTGGACCGTGTGGACCAGGCCGGTACGACCACGGCTGGAGGGTGGACCGTGTGGACCAGGCCAGTACGACCACGGCTGGAGTGTGGACCGTGTGGACCAGGCCAGTACGACCACGGCTGGAGGGTGGACCGTGTGGACCAGGCCAGTACGACCACGGCTGGAGGGTGGACCGTGTGGACCAGGCCAGTACGACCACGGCTGGAGTGTGGACCGTGTGGACCAGGCCAGTACGACCACGGCTGGAGTGTGGACCGTGTGGACCAGGCCAGTACGACCACGGCTGGAGGGTAGACCGTGTGGACCAGGCCAGTACGATCACGGCTGCAGGGTGGACCGTGTGGACCAGGCCAGTACGACCACGGCTGGAGTGTGGACCGTGTGGACCAGGCCAGTACGACCACGGCTGGAGGGTAGACCGTGTGGACCAGGCCAGTACGACCACGGCTGGAGGGTAGACCGTGTGGACCAGGCCAGTACGACCATGGCTGGAGGGTGGACCGTGTGGACCAGGCCAGTACGACCACGGCTGGAGGGTGGACCGTGTGGACCAGGCCAGTACGACCACGGCTGGAGGGTGGACCGTGTGGACCAGACCTCCACCACAGTAACAGGCAACCCACCACAATCAACAACACCCAAGATGGAAAACTGAAAGCTTAGTGATAATCTGTCATACATCCCTCCCCCATCAACCATACGCTACATCCCTCCCCATCAAGCAGACCTACATCCCTCCCCATCAAGCAGACCTACATCCCTCCCCATCAACCATACGCTACATCCCTCCCCATCAAGCAGACCTACATCCCTCCCCAACAACCATACACTACATCCCTCCCCATCAACCATACACTATATCCCTCCCCATCAAGCAGACCTACATCCCTCCCCATCAACCATACGCTACATCCCTCCCCATCAACCATACGCTACATCCCTCCCCATCAAGCAGACCTACATCCCTCCCCATCAACCATACACTACATCCCTCCCCATCAAGCAGACCTACATCCCTCCCCATCAAGCAGACCTACATCCCTCCCCATCAACCATACACTACACCCCTCCCCATCAACCATACACTACACCCCTCCCCATCAACCATCTCTGCCTCCCTCCCTATGAACGACCACCATCCATCAACCCTTCATCCCCTCAACAGCCCCCATCAACCACCTATGCAGCTTCATCTCCACATCGTCAACCCTCTCCCCCCCTTGCAACCCTACCGTAACCCCATGAGGTCCCCGAGCCGACCTGTTGGGCCTAGGGCGGCCCGTGCTGCTGGGGAAGGAGGCCGCCTCCTCATTGTGACGTACCACCGTCCACCACCTCCTCATTGTGACGTACTACCGTCCACCACCTCCTCATTGTGACGTACCACCGCCCACCACCTCCTCATTGTGACGTACCACCGTCCACCACCTCCTCATACTGGGTCTCAGGTCCGACACTGACATGAACAGACGCAGCAGCCTGCCTGCTGACCTGCCACTGAGCACGTCATACACAAGTTCTGGTCACTAGCAAGGACAGGGGTCGTGGTCACCTGGTAGTACCAGTAAGGACGGGGGTCGTGGTCACCTGGTAGTACCAGTAAGGACAGGGGTCGTGACTACCGTCCCCGGTACAGTTAACCAAGAGAGGACGACCAGCTCCTCTCCTCCCGGTAGTCACACGACCCACTTCCCCCCCCCCACCCACTTTATATCATCCATGCCCTGTAAGTACACGTCAGGGATAACAACTACTTACATCTGAATATAAAAGATAAAGAAATATATTAATATCTGCAGGGCTAATATGTGTCATTATCGTACACGAAATTTGAGCCTCGACCGTCGCACCTCTGGCAACGCGTCCTTCCGGCTGTGCTGGGGGGCGGCCATGTGAGGCTTCGACGGGCTCCTGGGGGATCCCTGACCTCCTGATCCACAGGTTATGCGTCCTTAACACAACTCCTGCCAGGGGCTTGCCCGCCCGGCCACGCACTGTTATAACAAGCCAGCAAAGACGCCCAACGATGGGGAGTGTCCTGCCGGTGGGGTGAGCGAGGGGAGGTAGGTTGGTGGTGAGGGGAAGCGGCCGGCCCCTACTTCCCACACGCCACACTCAGGCAGGACCTTTAATTCCTCCAGGTGCTCGGACCCCCAGGCCACCCCCATTAACCCTCTACCCCCCTCCACCCAACCTAGGGTGGAGCTGTCTTCCACTTATAGCCGTTCTATTTCACACTGCTGCATGCTACCACACGACCAGGTCTGCTGTGGCAAGGACTGTGGAGGGGTCCACTTCCCTCACACACATACACACACACACACACACACACACACACACACACACACACACACACACACACACACACACATCCTGGTGTCCATGACCTATCCTGCCGCCATGTCCAGCAGACCACCAGCCAGCATGGTCCGCGGGCGACACAGGACAACAGTCAGGAGCTGAGGGTGACTCCTGCAGGAGTCTGATACAGGATACCAGGTTGAACCCTGGCCAGACCCCACCATCGGCCGGGCATCATACTTTTGCACTGAGCATCCTCCTCCACACGGGATGGAGACCCGAGCCCTGTGCTCCTACAGGGTCTGGCGGGGAGGAGTGGGGTGGGGCGGGGCGGGGCGGGTCTGGCCGATGTTGGTGGGGTTGTTGGAGCCATACTGGTACATAGGCCAGGAAGATGTTGGTGAGGAGGTCGGTGTTGACGACAGTGGTGATGGGGTACGGCTGATGGTACTGAAGGGGCTCAAATGTAGGATGTTGGTGATGGAACCAGAAGGAGGATATGTTGGAGAGGCTTGTAACACTGTTGGTGAGAGAGTGGAAGGATGTTGGTGATAGGAAGGAGTGGCGATGTAAAAGGGGTTGGAGAGACGCTGGCGACGAGGTAAGGACCCGAGGGGCACTGCCAACGCAGACGGAGGGAAGGAGGTGTCAGGCACATGGTCTGGTGACGTGGGTGCCAGACGTGGTTCTTCACCAGGTAATACCACAGCGTGGAGTGACCCGTGCATCACACCAGCCACCATGTGGCGTCATGACCGGCCTAGGGGAGTCAACCACCTGGGTTGCCGCCCTCCAGGTCCTGCGGTGGGTCAAACTGTGTACCTGGCAAAAGCGCACGAATGCCATGGCGGACCACAGAGGTCTGTAGGTATAGCTAGCGTATGGTGATGATGGTGCTTGCTGGTGGCAGTGTATGGTGATGGTGGTGCTTGCTGGTGGCAGTGTATGGTGATGGTGGTGCTTGCTGGTGGCAGTGTATGGTGATGGTGGTGCCTGCTGGTGGCAGTGTATGCTGATGGTGGTGCCTGCTGGTGGCAGTGTATGCTGATGGTGGTGCCTGCTGGTGGCAGTGTATGGTGATGGTGGTGCCTGCTGGTGGCAGTGTATGCTGATGGTGGTGCTTACTGGTGGCAGTGTATGGTGATGGTGGTGCCGGCTGGTGTCAGTATATGGTGATGGTGGTGTCAGTTGGCAGAGACAGACCAGTTACCAGCAGCAGCAGCTGGGATGTTCCCTACCTTCCTCCCTCACAGGATGCCATCATTATGGACCACATAATACAGTATAATTGAAGCCACGGCTTCCGCGCCCACCTTCCGGCTTTACCCTGCCAACTTCCACTTACTCTAACCCCCCACTGCAGCAGCACTTCCTACCCCCAGCCGCCGGCCTCTTGTCTCCCTTCACGGTGGCAGTGGTTCTCCCTCGGTCACCACCAGTGGGCCAAACTCCCACTGGCCACCACCCAGCTATTATCACAGTGGCCCAGACTCCCACTGGCCACCACCCCAGCTGAGGGACATCCACAGACGCAGTGATCTACAGCGACATTTTTTTTTTCACATGGGTCTAATTTTGTCTTTATGCTGAAGGTGAAGGGTAGAGCCAGGCAGGGTTTCTAGCCTCCACGGTGGCCAGAACAGGATAGAGGGTCCCTTCCCCTCCCCCCCCCCCCCCCGTCGTCACACCATCCCCGGGGTTTGGGAGGGAGGGAGGGAGGGGGATGCAGGTGTGGGAGGGCAGGAGGAGGGGTGTGGTGGTGGTCACAGGTAAATCATGCAAACCCGTCCAGCACTACATATAATTTCAGATAATATCCTGAACTGTTATAGGCATTCATCATGGGTACTGTGTGGGAGGAGCGAGCCAGACTAACGTACACACACACACACACACACACACACACACATCACATGCGCCTCAGCTCTACTGGTAGGTGTGAGGTAGAGATGGAGTCGAGATGGAGCGTTAATCATTGATGGAGTCGAGATGGAGCGTTAAGGTTTGATTAGTAGAGATGCAGTTGTACATACTGAAGAGGTGAGGATAGTATGTTATGTATACATGGAGTGCAAAGGACTGATGGAGTAGAGACGGAGTGACAGTCACCTAAATGGAACGTTGTTTTTCTTCCATCAGAGCTGGTGACCCGGGTCGAGCCCCTGCCAGCCACACTCCTGCCCGATGACGTCACGCACGAGATCATCTCACCTGGACCAAAGACACATTACTATCCTGGCACACTGACCCTCATGTGTCACCCTTACGTATCACTTATGTCTCACCCTTATGTATCACTCATGTGTCACCCTTACGTATCACTTATGTATCACCCTTATATAGCACTCATGTGTCGCCCTTATGTATCACTTATGTCTCACCCTTATGTATCACTCATGTGTCACCCTTATGTATCACTCATGTGTCACCCTTATGTATCACTCATGTATCACCCTCGTGTCACCCTTATGTATCACTCATGTATCAGCCTCACGTATCACTCATGTATCACCTCACGTATCAAGTGTATCACTCATGTATCACCTCACGGAACACATGTATCACCTCACGGATCACATGTATCACCTCACTTATATGTATCACTCATGTATCACCCTCATGTATCAGCGTTTTGTATCACTCATGCATCAGCCTCAGCCTCATGTATCACTCACATATCAGCTTCATGTATCACCTCTGTATCAGAAGCTGTACGAAGAATACTTGATAATTCTCTTCACCTTGGTCTAGCGCGGCACGACCCCTGGGCATGAAGTACAGTACGGCCCCTGAGCATGACGGAGTACGGTACGACCCATGGGCATGAAGTACAATATGACCCCTGGGCACGACGGAGTACGGTAAGAACCCTGGGCATGGAGTACAGTACGACCCCTGGGCATGACGGAGTACGGTACGACCCATGGGCATGAAGTACAATATGACCCCTGGGCATGACGGAGTACGGTAAGAACCCTGGGCATGGAGTACAGTACGACCCCGGGGCATGGAGTACAGTACAACCCCGGGGCATGGGGCTACATAGTCATCATGTGACACAGTAGCTTACCCAGTGTTACGTGCTCCAGCTAATGGTGGCGGCAGTCGTCAACCAGCCAGGTCTCGGTAGCAGAAACTCACGTGAAATCTATATAAAAGGAAAATAGAAGTAACATTGCAGCGCGGGGCAAGGTTTAAGGTCAAGCTGGGAGTGTAATAAAGTCGGACTGGTTTGGACTCGATTCTTGTCAATTAAGCAGCTAAAGCTTACAAGGCTGAGTTCAGTCTAAAGCAGTCCAACTTAATAATTCTCGCAGCTTGGGCTTAATACTGGCCCTATGCCTCAGTGTTGGTTCTATTTACCTCTACTATAAATTTCACTCGAGTTTCTGCTTCCGTGAGCTGGCTGGTCGAGTGTCGCCGCCATTAGTCAGACCACGTAATAATACTGGGTGAGCTGCTGCGTCACATGATGACTGTGTGGCCGCTAGCAGCACAAGAATGGGCCGTTATTATATCGGCTTCTTCCTCTACACCGCTAAACTTTGGAATACTTCACTTTCTAAATTCTTCCCCAACATCCACGAAGTGACCCGTTGTGAAAGGCGGGTTTCCCACGTCCTATAAAACTCAGAGTACTTTTCCTCTTCCCTCCTTACTTTTCTCTCTCTGTTGCTCTTTACCACGTTTGGCTTAGGCTTGGCCGCGCACGAGGGACTTCGTCCGTACCTGAAGAAAGGTATGTGGTGTGTCCCTCTTCAGGGCAGTACTATACAACAGTCCGTGCTTACCAGAATTGGGTCTTCGACAAGTCACCAGGACTCGCTCTATCTGAGATGAAAACTTAAATATCTGAGTAATGCTGTACTATGGCTACTTAGTGCAGAGCGTGGTAACATATATACGATATCTCTAAACATTCAGCGTGGTGATACGACGCCCTGTTGACCCCATTACACCCCAGGTAAGTGAACGCGTGGGGATGTCATCGCGCTCCGCGTCGAGATGCAACGGTCGCCAAACCTCCAATAGGTATTTGGCTCCTCACTCACTCGGTTCCTATCGAGACTCCAAATTACGATTCGAGGTATCGCAATTAATATTCCACGTTTAATCGAAAACATAAAAAAAAGGTCCAATCAGAGATTAAAAAAAGACCCTGCCATGCCTGATGGATGATCAGAAATAAATGTACGCAAATCAGAATCCGACATCTTGGTCGTATTCCGCCTGAAACATGGACGTGTTTTTACTGAAAAAAAATTAGTTTGCTGACGATAGTTCCAATGACTTGAAACCAGCTTACGGATTACCTCTCGCTGCTGCTGTCCACCATCCGGAGTACAGAGGAAATGCATCATCCCGATGTATTCCGCCCAAGTTAAAAACATTTTCCCTTTGTTGATTCTGGTCATTTTTTGAGTAACTATTCAAATTTCACCCCTAGAAGACACAACATGGCTCTACGTTCAGCTGGTGAGCTGGGTGGGCTCATTACGGCCCTTAGCGTTCAGCCATGTCCACCAACCTTCCTCAAGTTATTATACAACCATAAATACACTTACTATATACTTGGTCTGGTACAGTCATAACACTATTGATACCTGGGCCTCTGGTGTAAAGGAACGCTCAGACTAAGTTGGCTACTGTTCTTTCAGTTGTATGTTAATATTCGTATGATTCCGTCTAGGAGAACTGGACGCTTTTATGTTGATATTTAGGGCAACTCAGAAATGTTGTTATTTTGTTGCTAGTAAAACTTGAAAACTCAGGCAAACTAAGGAATGATTTTAAGATTTCGAAATTTCATAACACTTCCATGAAACGAATTTATTTTCATTTACAAGTGAAACATTCAGGTAAACTGTAACGATGTAACGAAATTCAGAAATTAATGTAAAATCAACATGAAACAAGGGAGTTAAGAACATGTTTACATAGTCATGAATATATTACCCTAATATAAATCAGAAACTTGGAATATTTTCTAAGCGATTCATAGAATTACATTAATATTATCCGAACATTAAGGAACGTACATATGACCCTGATTTGCAACGTATTTCTGTATTCATCCGCTGCAGGGGATCAGACGCTGGACTGGTCTGATTCTGGCTGGCTGGAGTCAAGTGAATTTTCCTGATCTGATCTGAAATCCGTCGTCCAGCTATACAGACCTTCACCCAGGCCGGGAGCTGAAGATTGTTTTTAGAGCAATTTCAGTTAGCCATTGGTGCGCTACTAATTATGCAGTAAATTACAACTTACGTAGTACTAATCAACAATTTGGTCGATGCTTCTCCCTGTATGATATACTTGATGTAACTATGAGGAACTTCTTAGCCTAATCGAGCGTTGGTAACGTTAGCTTAGAGAACGAAGCGTTTGATTAAATGTTGTGTTACAACGGTTTAAGACAACGATGACGTCAGTTCGTGCGATGCAGGAAGCTCCACTGGATATCATACACAAGTCAGTACTTAGCAGCGTAAGTTATGGCGGAAAAATATTACATTGGTTTCATGACCGGTTCGTACGTGACAGCACTAGTCCGCTATTTGTTTATGGAAAATAATCTTTTGAAATAAAATCCCATTATTTACGGCGGTGGGAAGTGGCGTCCAGGTAAAGGCAGACACACCGCCACTCTAGCCGGAATAGGCGGACACTTACGGTTTGGGTTTCGCTATTTGGCGGGGGTCATTTCTCGTAGGGTCGGCCCCCTCGCTTCACCCCACCACAACACTGTGTTTACTGCTGCTGACCAACTCCACGCTCTCACTACCCAGCCACACACGACCTACCGCTCTACTGAACTATACTCTTTATCATACACATTATCAACATACCTACTACGATTTAGTTTTCAAGTAAGATCCTTTATCAAATGACGGTATCTCTAGGTAGAGAAATCTCTGAAAGAAGAAATAAGAATGGAAAAAATATGTTATCCCAGGTTGCGGCAAGTTTCACGGACCAACGGCAGCAGATGCGCGCTCTCTAATGTTGCCAGATGAGCGTCTTATATTTATCCGTATTATAATCACCATACTGAAAACTACGTTACAAAGCTAACTCAACTCCTTGAATTCATTTGATGATATATCCTATGAATACGATTTTTTGATTCGAGTGTGAAGCATCTCTAAAGGAAGAAATATATAGAAAGAGCAGAGATGGCTGCAACCCCCCCCCTCATTACTAGCTCTGATCTCGTCCGCTTAACTGCATATCTCTCACTGTCGTCCTAACGTAGGGCTTCCCAAAAGTGGGTTAAACATGTTTACTATCTGTAGGGACATTGAAGTTCATGGTCACATTCTATCAGTGACATGTATAATATCAACGAACAAAGACTTAACTGATTTATGAACCTACGGTTGTAATTGCATATATGTGGATTTTTTTTATTCCAATCATACCGTTTGACGTACTACAATAAAACTCCATAAGGAGGATTGTCGTCCACACGACCGAGTCTGGAGGAGCAGAATGAGTCCACCAGCAGTGAGGGGAAACGGTTGGCCACTCGAATATCAACCCTACTACTCGTGTGGATTTCAGACATCAGTTTGTTAACGCTTCAAAAATGAATCTACATGCCATCAATACTTGTATGAACTTTTGTTTATGCCAAGCACATCAGACCTTACCAACGGACTCTGCTGACTCCATACTGGACTTTCCTTACGGTGGTAATAAACGAAAGAAGATGACGCGTACAGCGACACCTGGTACGCGTGCTGATACATAATTCACGGTCACATGCCAGGGACAAGCTGGCACCTTCCCTAACTTTGTTTATACCGTACGTGTGTCACGACTGCCATATGCTGTCAATTTGAATACACCAATAATAGATATGACAATATGCATGACGAAAAATAATGTGTCCATATTCATATCCTAGCAACGTCTGGCATTTTTCCAGGTACAGTTGGTAAGCCCAGTGTATGTTACATGCGCGTTCAGTTTATAATTGTCATTAAGGAAAACGGCGATCAAATATGAATTATTACTGTATACTATGTTGATAATTACTTGAAGAAATTAATTTCAAATGTGCTAGAACTGCAGTCAAGCCGATGGTCATGCTCCACTTTATATACTACATATATATATATATGCATATGGCGGCATATGGCAGTGTGCGTGGTATGGAGTGAGGGCGCTATCCATCATTTGCAGTTCTTGCGTTGACGTTTGTTTGTCAGCTGAGGGTGACTGAAGCAGGACGTCTCTAATGTGGCAAGTGAACCGTGAAAAAGAATCCCCAGCCGTTACGATCCCTCCATAGCGACCCCGCCGGTGACCCGGCTTCTCCCGTCCCACATAGCGTATGAATCGCCAATTAAGCTTTCAAGGCCGGCCGTCAATCATGAGTCGCGTTGTACACAAAAATAGTAGACATACCCGCAAAATGCACATCGCAAACTAATTCATGACAGCCAACCCAGCTATACGAGGTTCCACTCCCCTGACTGTCATAGAGGCGTTGAACACCTTCCGTGGTACAACAGAGATCCATAAAGCGTTGGCGACACTGATTTGAATAGTACATAGAATTGCCGTCGGGCGGCGGGAGGGTGTCAGCCGCCCCTACCCTCTGCTAGGTCGCCGCCGTACGGCGTGTACGGGTACACTGTGGAGCCTGGTGTGTGGTGGTCATGACTGGTGCTGCTGGAGGAGTCATGATAACCTTCGCTAGTGGGAGACGCTGGTGGAAGACTAATTCAAACACTGACTTTGTCTACACAGACCATAACAAGTATCATTCGTATATATATATATATATATATATATATATATATATATATATATATATATATATATATATCATCCCTGTGTGTCGCAGAAGGCGACTGAGAAAGGCGGGAGCGGGTGTCTGGAAATCCTCCCTTCCTGTATTACTTTCCACTGAAAGAATTGATAGGAGCTAAGTGGGGATTTTCCCTTCTAAGACTCCCTCAAGTGTTCTTGACGGTACCTCGCTCATGCGGGAAATGGCGAGCAGGTATAAACAAAAATGAAAAAAATATCTCCCTAGTACTTGATCGAAGTTTCCCACGCTAGCGAAATAGCGCCAGTAACACGAAGAAAGGCCACATTCAATCATATCCATTCTCTGGTTATGTGTAATATAAAATAATAATAATAATAATAATAATAATAATAATAATAATAATAATAATAAAATAAAAATCACTACCATTATTAATATTATCATCAGTTTTCGTGTGCAGATCCTTATCTATCAGGTTAATCAGAGTCCTGCTTGACCTGCCTCTACTCTGATCAGATAAAGTTACCCTCCCTCCCTGCCCCACGTCCCTGATGACGTGTGCTGAACACCTCACCATCACTCTTAATAATCTCCATCATTCATATACGATGCTATTTTCTGCTTACACTTTTATCTGTTTTTTTTTTAAGCTTCTCTCGAACTCATCATTAGTCTTCCCATGTTTCAAGCTTATATATATATATATATATATATATATATATATATATATATATATATATATATATATATATATATATATATAAAGTATTGCTGTAGGGATAAGAGAGTGGGTTGACACATTCCCTGTCATAGTAAGAGCCCACTAGGTCGACCACTGTCTACGGCCCACCATTAAAACCACCCATCATGTCCGACCAGTCAATATTCCTAATCCAAGCGTGCAGCGGGGGGGCCAACCCTCATCTCATTTTCTTACACGAGAAAAATATGTTCTTGTCTGTCTCCCCTCACCCCCACACTCCACCCCCTCACCCTCCTCCTCACCCCAGAACTATTCCTAAAGTTGAGCTCAGCCAGACGTGAAGGGCAGACCTGGGCCTGTACTGTGCCGGCCGGGGGCGCGGGGCTCCTGCTGGAGGACATACACACACGCACACACACACACGGGGCCTCCATTCAGGGGTGGTGGGGAAGCAGTCAGGGAGGGAGGCAGGGAGGGAGGGGAGGAAGACTTCTCTCAAAGTCTATTATACCTGCTCCTCCGATACGCCGATTTTTTTCCCTCCCCCAAAAAAACAAACAAAAAATGCTTTTTTAAAGGTTACTTCTGCATGAGTGGACAAAGGTGGACAGTAAGTCGGGCTCAAGGTAGAGTTTGCCTTCGTCTTTGTTTACAACTTAGAAAGTCCGGAGCGGTGAAGCGTGAGGCCAATAAGAGTAAAAGGCAGGTTAGAGCGGGCCTCCCCCAGACTCATCCTCATCTTCCCTCATTTATTCACGAGTTTATTCACGGGTCTCTCCTGCGTGTGTGTGTGTGTGTGTGTGTGTGTGTGTGTGTGTGTGTCATGACACATGTGTGGAGGTACACAGAAACATGTACATACGTACGGTGTCCTGTTGGCTCTCGGGAAGATTTTTAATTTCTTGAGAGAGTAGATGGTTGGCACAATGGGTTATTGTTTCTATTAGGTGAGGGCGGCATTATAGCCCCCCACTCCCACGATTACTGCCACATACTACTGTCACCCTCCCTCACTCCCCACTCCCACGATTACTGCCGCATACTACTGTCACCCTCCCTCACTCCCCACTCCCACGATTACTGCCGCATACTACTGTCACCCTCCCTCACTCCCACTCCCACGATTACTGCCGCATACTACTGTCACCCTCCCTCACTCCCCACTCCCCACTCCCACGATTACTGCCGCATACTACTGTCGCCCTCCCTCACTCCCCACTCCCACGATTACTGCCGCATACTACTGTCACCCTCCCTCACTCCCCACTCCCACTCCCACGATTACTGCCGCATACTACTGTCGCCCTACCCTCCCCTACCCCAACCCAGACTCTTGACGTCACCAATGGGTGGGCTATGTTGCCCTACGTCACCACTGCTGGGCTATGTTGTGGTGGTTACCATGTTGCCTACGTCATCACTAGCTGAGCTATGTCGTGGTGGTTACCATGCTGACCTTCGTTACCACTGCTTACGCTATGTTATGGAGGTTACCATGTTGCCTACGTCACTACTAGCTGAGCTATGTTCTGGTGGTTACCATGTTGCCCACGTCACCACTAGCTGAGCTATGATGTGGTGGTTACCATGTTGCCAACGTCACCAATAGCTGGGCTATGTACATTGTGGAGGTTACCTGTTGCCCACGTCACCACTAGCTGGGCTATGTTGTGGTGTTTACCATGTTGCCTACGTCATCACTAGCTGGGATATGTCGTGGTGTTTCCCATGTTGCCTACGTCACCACTAGCTGGAATATGTCGTGGTGTTTACCCTGTTGCCCACGTCACCACTAGCTGAGCTATGTTGTGGTGTTTACCATGTTGCCTACGTCATCACTAGCTGGGATATGTCGTGGTGTTTACCATGTTGCCTACGTCACCACTAGCTGAGCTATGTTGTGGTGTTTACCACTACGTCACCACTAACTGAGCTATGTTGTGGTGGTCAACATGTTGCCCACGTCACCACTAGCTGGGCTATGTTGTGGTGTTTACCATGTTGCCTACGTCATCACTAGCTGGGATATGTCGTGGTGTTTACCATGTTGCCCACGTCACCACTAGCTGAGCTATGTTGTGGTGTTTACCACTACGTCACCACTAGCTGGGCTATGTTGTGGTGGTTACCATGTTGCCCACGTCACCACTAGCTGAGCTATGTTGTGGTGTTTACCACTACGTCACCACTAGCTGGGCTATGTTGTGGTGGTTACCATGTTGCCCACGTCACCACTAGCTGGGCTATGTTGTGGTGGTTACCATGTTGCCTACGTCACCACTAGCTGGGCTATGTTGTGGTGCTTACCATGTTGCCCACGTCACCACTAGCTGAGCTATGTTGTGGTGTTTACCACTACGTCACCACTAGCTGGGCTATGTTGTGGTGGTTACCATGTTGCCCACGTCACCACTAGCTGAGCTATGTTGTGGTGTTTACCACTACGTCACCACTAGCTGGGCTATGTTGTGGTGGTTACCATGTTGCCCACGTCACCACTAGCTGAGCTATGTTGTGGTGTTTACCACTACGTCACCACTAGCTGGGCTATGTTGTGGTGGTTACCATGTTGCCCACGTCACCACTAGCTGGGCTATGTTGTGGTGGTTACCATGTTGCCTACGTCACCACTAGCTGGGCTATGTAATGGTGGTATGTGGTAGTTACCATGCCCATTACGTCACCACGAGTTGGGCTATGTTGTGGTAGTATGTGATAATTATATCATATAAAAAAAATCACAGATGCGAGTACTCAGACACACACACACACACACACACACACACACACACACACACACACACACACACACACACACACACCCAGCCCATCTTGATCTTAAGCTCCTGTATGATGAGTTAACTAGCAGTTATCATGACCTCCCAGTTCTATAATATCTGTAATACCTCTACTGCGTACATTCAGCCCAATGGCTTCCTATATCCAAGAAACCTATACATCTCTCTCTCTCTCTCTCTCTCTCTCTCTCTCTCTCTCTCTCTCTCTCTCTCTCTCTCTCTCTCTCTCTCTCTCTCTCTCTCACACACACAAACATGATGTTAGGGTTGGGTTGGGTTTGGGGTTGGGGTGGGGAAGGGTAGGCGTTAGAGGGTGTGTGGGAGGAGAGGGAGGGAGGGAAAGAGGCTGGAGCCAGCGCCCCCCCCCCCCCCCCCCCGGGGACTTTGATGGCAAGAGGGAGGGAAGGAGGAGGGAGCCGATAGCACAAAGGGCCTCCGCCAAGCTTTGTTTCCGCTCTACCTCCGCCTTCTACAGGAGACATTCGCACCCAAGATGAGCAAAGATTTTTTTCTTGTATTCTTATTTTTCTTCTCTGTCCGTGTGTCCGTCTGTTTCTCCGTCTCTGTCTGTCTGTCTCTGTCTACTCCTGTAGCGTCCAGAGCGCCGTCTGCTGCTGCTGCTTCCTGCCCATCACCACACACGCTGCCTTACTGCTGCTCTTGTTTACCTCCTCGAGGGCCTCCATCTCTTGAACATTTTCTATCATACGACTTCTTAATTTCACGTATGGTGTCTCGACTAACCATGTCCCGCGTCATTCTACTCCAGTCATCCACCATTCTTACATTATCAAAGTATCTTTTTTTACTTCTTTCTTTACAAGTTGTTTACATAGTTTCATGTTATGTCCTTTGGTTCCCCTGTTCCTGTATCTCTCAAAGTACTGTACATTGGCTACTACGTCGATGTGTTTTAAAAACTTGAAGGTCGTGATCAGGTCACCCCTACTTTTCTCTCTTCCAGGGGAGTTAAATATAAATCCCCAGCATTTCCCCCTGCATCTTAGCCATCCTAATTCCGGGCACCATCTTTGCTGCCCTCCTCCCGACCTTCTCTTAGTTTTTTTTTTTTTGTGCTTCTTTAGGTACGGTGTTGACCCAACCTGAGAAGCATATTCTAGTTTTGACGTTATGTTGGATGATGTGAACATCTTGCTATATACTTCCTACTCACATACTCGAGAGCTATGTTGACAAGTGCCAGCAGACAGTTGGCCTCCTCAACTGTTCTCCTAATATGGAACTCTGGCAACAGGTAAGCACTGATGTGGACTCCCAAGTCCCTCTCACATAATCTTGAGGCTTATTTCCCGCAAGGAAATAATCATATTGAGGCCGTCTTTCGCTTGTTCCATCCTCATTACTTTACGTTTTCTATGGTTGAATTTCATCAACCATGTATCAGACCAACTCCGGGATCTCTTTAGGTCCTTAATGTAAGCTGATTCAATCCTCCTTACTTTATAATTCCCTCGTGACCTTGGCATCATCTGTAAACGTAGTCAGGCAGGATTCCAAACCTTCAGGCAAGTGGATCACATAGATCAAGAAAAGGACTGGTCCCAGAACCGAACCCTGTGGTACCCCACTGGTTACCTCTGCCCATCTGGAAAATTCTTTCTTCCCTCCCGCTGAAGAAATCTTCTATCCATCGTAAGAGTTGTTACCACTTACTCCTGCTTAATGACTCACAATAAGGCTCCTATATGGTACCGTCTCAAATTCCCTCTGGCACTCCAGATACAGAAAGTCCACCCAGCCTTCCCTTTGGTCCAGGACTAAGCTCACTCTCTCGTAAAACTCTAAGAGGTTAATCACACACGACCTCCTTCCCCTAAAACCAAGCTCTCTCTCTCTCTCTCTCTCTTAGGAAATCTGACCTCTGCACAAATTCATCCACTTGCTTCCTACTAATCTTTTCCAGAATTTTACAAAACACGCTCGTTAGCGAAACAACGCTGTAGTTCAACGCTGGTTTCCAGTCTAATATACATATATATATATATATATATATATATATATATATATATATATATATATATATATATATATATATATATATATATATATATATATATATATAATGTTTGAATGGAGAAAAACTGGAGGAAGTGAAGTGTTTTAGGTATCTGGGAGTGGATTTGGCAGCGGATGAAACCATGGAAGCGGAAGTGAGTCACAGGGTGGGGGAGGGGGCGAAAGTTCTGGGAGCGTTGAAAAATGTGTGGAAGGCGAGAACATTATCTCGGAAAGCAAAAATGGGTATGTTTGAAGGAATAGTGGTTCCAACAATGTTATATGGTTGCGAGGCGTGGGCTATAGATAAAGTTGTGCGGAGGAGGGTGGATGTGTTGGAAATGAGATGTTTGAGGACAATATGTGGTGTGAGGTGGTTTGATCGAGAAAGTAATGAAAGCGTAAGAGAGATGTGTGGCAATAAAAAGAGTGTGGTTGAGAGAGCAGAAGAGGGTGTTTTGAAATGGTTTGGTCACATGGAGAGAATGAGTGAAGAAAGATTGACAAAGAGGATATATATGTCACAGGTGGAGGGAACGAGAAGTGGGAGACCAAACCGGAGGTGGAAAGATGGAGTGAAAAAGATTTTGAGCGATCGGGGCCTGAACATGCAGGAGGGTGAAGGCGTGCAAGGAATAGAGTGAATTGGAACGATGTGGTATACCGGGGTCGACGTGCTGTCAGTGGCTTAAACCAGGGCATGTGAAGCGTTTAGGGTAAACCATGGAAAGTTTTGAGGAGCCTGGATGTGGAAAGGGAGCTGTGGTTTCGGTGCATTATACATAACAGTTAGAGACTGAGTGTGAACGAATGTGGCCTTTGTTGTCTTTTCATAGCGCTATCTCGCGCACATGTGGGGGAAGGGGGGTTGTCATTTCATGTGTGGCGGGTTGAGGACGGGAATGAATAAAGGCAGCAAGTATGAATTATGTACATGTGTATATATGTCTATGTCTGTGTATGTATATATATGTATACGTTGAAGTGTATAGGTATGTATATGTGCGTGTGTGGACGTGTATGAATATACATGTGTATTTGGGTGGGCTGGGACATTCTTTCGTCTGTTTCCTTGCGCTACCTCGCTAACGCGGGAGACAGCGACAAAGTATAATAAATAATGAATAAAATAATATATATATATATATATATATATATATATATATATATATATATATATATATATATATATATATATATATTTATTTTTTTTTTTTTTTTTATACTTTGTCGCTGTCTCCCGCGTTTGCGAGGTAGCGCAAGGAAACAGACGAAAGAAATGGCCCAACCCCCCCCCCCCCCCCATACACATGTATATACATACGTCAACACACACGCAAATATACATACCTACACAGCTTTCCATGGTTTACCCCAGACGCTTCACATGCCTTGATTCAATCCACTGACAGCACGTCAACCCCGGTATACCACATCGCTCCAAATCACTCTATTCCTTGCCCTCCTTTCACCCTCCTGCATGTTCAGGCCCCGATCACACAAAATCTTTTTCACTCCATCTTTCCACCTCCAATTTGGTCTCCCTCTTCTCCTCGTTCCCTCCACCTCCGACACACATATCCTCTTGGTCAATCTTTCCTCACTCATTCTCTCCATGTGCCCAAACCACTTCAAAACACCCTCTTCTGCTCTCTCAACCACGCTCTTTTTATTTCCACACATCTCTCTTACCCTTACGTTACTCACTCGATCAAACCACCTCACACCACACATTGTCCTCAAACATCTCATTTCCAGCACATCCATCCTCCTGCGCACAACTCTATCCATAACCCATATATGAATATATATGTGTGTGTGTGTGTGTGTGTGTAAAATCTGTTCTTGGAACGACCCCATTATTCTTCACACCTGATATAGGTACCTACACACACACAATGTGTACTGCAGGTGTGGACCGCCAAGGCGTGAACACGGCAGGAGCCAAGGTTTTCCGTCTGATTGAAGAGATTAATAAAACACCTCGCCACCAATCTGGTCGGTCTTGTGCATCGTCTTCAACGCAACTACTTTGATAATATATGGAAGATGGGGAGGGAGGGAGTTAAGGTCATGAAGGTGGGAAGAGCTCTGAGCAAACCAGACAGTGATTTCCATACCGAGAGGGAACACATTGCAGGTGTGAGGCGCCCGGGAGCTGACATCACAACAGGCCTCGCCACCAGCACATCCTACCCGAGCGATGGTGAGGGAGGCAAAGCATAACTTGGTCAGCCTCAAAATGACCTTCAGGTATGACCAGTGCGATGTATAGGCAGATATATACCACGTATATATCTGAATGTGTTTACATATGGCACATGCCACACGTTCTGGTCTCCTCGTTGAGAAGCCACAAAGAACAGCTGGAGAGGGTGCAAAGGAACGCAACAAGAATGGAATGAGACGTGAATGGAATGAACTAGAAAGAAAGACGGGAATGCCTCAGCCTCCCCACGTTGTAGGACAGTTCGTTACAGGAGAAACATGATCATTACATATACATTTCCACGAGGCCATGACGACGTTAACATAGAACAGTTCTTTGATGTCAGTGGAGTCCAGAACAAGAGGACATAACTAGGTAAGAGCAGTGTGTGTGTGTGTGTGTGTGTGTGGAGGGAGGGACGTGAGGGAGCACCTCCTCAGCAACAGAGTTGTGGACTCGTGGGACAAGTTAAGCTAAGAGCAAGTAAATAAGACTACCTTCAGAACTTCAAAAGAAAAACACAAGACAGATGAACAAGTATAAGATGCGGGGTCCTCACGAGAGTCCGGCCTTCTCTCCATGTATACATACACAACACTGGCATGTGGAACACACTGTCTTCAGGAACATACTCTGCCGGGCCGAGTGAGCGACGCTAGGGGCGTCCGGCAGCGTCATGGCAGGTAATAAGCTCAGACAAGACAAGGAAACGTAAATTAATACCATGGACTAATTTCCCTAAGTCGTCCCGGCCGACACAAAGTACATGACCCCGGCACGCAACCCCGGGAACACCAGATCGAGCCCCTTCTCGCCCTCTACCGCCCTAGGGACTGAACCTCCTTCAGAGGGAAGCCCTCCACCCTACAACCCACATGGGAGAGAAGCCTCCCCCCCCACGCTACCATACACCCAATATGGGAGGGAAATCCTCCACCCCACAGAACACAAGGGAGGGAAACCCTCCAACCCACAACCCACATGGAAGGAAGCCTTCCACCCTACACCCCACATGGAAAGGAAACTCTCCACTCCACAGCCCACAAGGGAACGAAACCTTACACCTCACAACCCACCAAAGTGGAACACTCCACCTCACAACCCACCAAAGTGGAACACTCCACCTCACAACCCACATGGGAGGGGACACTCCCCATCCCACAACCCATGTAAGTAGTGTGTTCCTGTTATAGAAACGCAGTACCTTGTGGAAAGGTGCCCAGTGTGATACAGTGGCAAGTTTGGGGTACAGTGGCAGGTGTGGGTACAGTGACAGATATGAGGTACAGTGTCAGGTGTGGGTACAGTGACAGATATGAGGTACAGTGTCAGGTGTAAGTAGTGCCAGATATGAGGTACAGTGCCAGGTGTGAGGTACAGTGCCAGGTGAGGTATAGTGCCAGGTGTGGGGTACAGTGCCAGGTGTGGGGCATAGTGCCAGGTGTGAGCTACAGTACCAATAGCAAGGTGACGGTGTTAGGTGTGAGGGTACTGCTGGTGGTGACGGAGTCGTCAGGTGTGTGGGGTGACGGAGTCGTCAGGTGTGTGGGGTGACGGAGTCGTCAGGTGTGTGGGGTGACGGTGTCGTCAGGTGTGTGGGTGACAGTCGTCAGGTGTGTGGGGTGACGGAGTCGTCAGGTGTGTGGGTGACGGAGTCGTCAGGTGTGTGGGGTGACGGAGTCGTCAGGTGTGTGGGGTGACGGAGTCGTCAGGTGTGTGGGGTGACGGAGTCGTCAGGTGTGTGGGGTGACGGAGTTGTCAGGTGTGTGGGTGACGGAGTCGTCAAGTGTGTGGGTGACGGAGTCGTCATGTGTGTGGGTGACGGAGTCGTCAGGTGTGTGGGGTGACGGAGTCGTCAAGTGTGTGGGTGACGGAGTCGTCATGTGTGTGGGTGACGGAGTCGTCAGGTGTGTGGGTGACGGAGTCGTCAGGTGTGTGGGTGACGGTGTCGTCAAGTGTGTGGGTGACGGAGTCGTCATGTGTGTGGGTGACGGAGTCGTCAGGTGTGTGGGTGACGGTGTCGTCAGGTGTGTGGGGTGACGGAGTCGTCAGGTGTGTGGGGTGACGGAGTCTTCAGGTGTGTGGGTGACGGAGTCGTCAGGTGTGTGGGGTGACGGTGTCGTCAGGTGTGTGGGTGACGGTGTCGTCAGGTGTGTGGGTGACGGAGTCGTCATGTGTGTGGGTGACGGTGTCGTCAAGTGTGTGGGTGACGGAGTCGTCATGTGTGTGGGTGACGGTGTCGTCAAGTGTGTGGGTGACGGAGTCGTCATGTGTGTGGGTGACGGAGTCGTCAAGTGTGTGGGTGACGGTGTCGTCAAGTGTGTGGGTGACGGAGTCGTCAAGTGTGTGGGTGACGGAGTCGTCAGGTGTGTGGGTGACGGTGTTGTCAGGTGTGTGGTGGTGGGTAGCGCACCAAGCTTCCAGCCTCAACAAGACGTCAGAAAGTTTCCATATTGGTGGGTTAAGGAGGCGGTCGAGCGAAAGCCATTACTATGAAAATTAAAATCTGGAGCAAGAGGCGAACAGGACCAAAATAAAAAGTTAGTCCCCAGCCGGGAGCCGGACCCGGACCAGCGCCATGTTGGATATTCTTCGGCTTTTATTAAATAAAAGATTTGAGAAGTTGGTGCGTGTATAACACCCGGCGTGTGGGGGCAAGGTGTCCACTGTCACGCTCACCTCAATCATTCATGTATACTTTACATATTTCATGTAATATAAGTGGTTAAGTAAAACTCCCCAACCTTACTACACTTAAGAATACATACATATATATATATATATATATATATATATATATATATATATATATATATATATATATATATATATATATATATATACATATGTATGTATGTATATATCCGCCTCTTCGAAGTTACACTGCGAGTGAAGAGTCACTTTTGGCGAGGTTGTGTCGCGGGAAGTGCAGTCTGGTCAAAGAACTTCTCTCACTCCGAAAGAGTTCAAACTTCCCTGCTACTGAAAGAAGCGCAGCCTCGAGCTACAGGAGCATCCACGAAGAAATCATTGGTACCACCAGGATTTCTTCATAAAAACTAGTCTTGGGGTGATAATACGAAATATACAATATAAAGCCATAAGACCTTCTTCTCATAACCATAACCAACCACCAACCCCCACGTAAAATAAACAATTTACTCTTGCTTCACACTTCAACAACATGCAACTACATATCCCCTCCCACCCAACCCTTCCCCCTCAACAAACACGACACTGACAAAATAGATACATATCATAATGACCCAACAAGCACTAGACACCCGCTTGCCCAACCCAGTTTTAAACTCCACTGCATCAGACATACGTCCATCTCAAACTACACTCCCTAGACATATACGAGTCATCCTTTTCTGTTTACGTTTTGGTCAGCACCCATCATCTCCCCAGTGATACAAACACAGACCCAAACACACAACATAACCACACTTCTCGTCCTGTCCGGTGTACGTGGCAGACTTTCTGAGCGCTACAGAAGCCCCAGTGGAAGGGGATCCTGGGGCAGGACGGTAAAGCAATAATTGATTAATTAATTATTCAACACCAGGACCCCTTTTATGGGGCCCCGGCAGCTTGAAGGCCGCGCTGAAACCAGGAGCAGGGAAATGGTGGACTCCTTTGGAGGGAGCAGTTCCTCTTTCTCATCCACTGTATGGGTTGCAATATCATGTATCTATCTATCTATATATCTATATATATCTATATATATATATATATATATATATATATATATATATATATATATATATATATATATATATATATCAAATATCATAATGCAATGCACGTAGTCATTTCCCAAGACACATATTCTCGGACAGTAGGATATGTACGCGTATAAAGCGTGCGTGCGTGCGTTGCTCTATATTCGTAGCTCACACACCTGTTGTGACAGTGTGTCACGGTAACACGTCGCCTGCTGCTGGTTACTGCGTGCCTGACGGGGTCTGATCAGTCAAACACCCGCGCTTATGTATACAAACCGAAGGTTATCTTCGGTTATCTAATTAATAGTGATCGAATGATCGTTTCCTTACTATGGACCCCAACGCCTAATCGATATATCCTCTGCTTACACGTTAGTGAAGGAGGTTCGAATCCTGCTGTCCCTCTGGAGTACACACACACACACACACACACACACACACACACACACGACTTTCACTCCTCACACCGCAAACATCAACACGAAGACAACAACCTAACTGAATGCCCTCAGAACACTAACTGATACCAGATATACACGGGGAAAAACTATCACTTAGTACCCGATACACACAGATCATCTGCTCCACCCTAAACTACGCCTCACCAGCCTGTGTTAAGACGGGACCTTCGGTATGAGAAGTAGGTTCGAGACCCAAGTATTGCTCCAGGTTGGAGCCCCAGCATCAGTATTCAATTCGGATCAGCCCATTACCGGGACCGGACACCAGTACCAGTACCAGTACCAGTACCAAGACAGTATCCTCAGTAATGGTATTAGACCGGGACCTCCCCCCACCCAAATCCCAGGATTAAGTCGGGACCCTCAGTACCTGTACCATGTCAGGACCGCAATACCAGGACGGAACTTGGAGTGGTTTGCAATACAAGTACTAGGACCCGGAATTACTAGGTGGGGAAACCTAATACCAGTATTAGTTCGGTATCATAATTACCAGTACTAGGACAATACCTCCAGTACGAGTACTGGAAGGGGAATCCCAGTACCAGTGTTAGTTTCATGACTCCCTCAGTACCAGTGTGAGGTTGTGAACCCCAATGTCAGTACCAGATGAAGCACCCAATACCAGTACTAGGCGAGTGATCCCTTGAATCAGTAGTACCTGGTCAGAAACCCCAGCACATGTAATAGGTGAGCACCCTAAGTATCAATACAAGATGGAGACCCCACAGTACCAGTACTAGGTGGGAGTCTCAAATACCAGTACTAGGTGGGAACCCCTAGTACTATGTAGATGCCCCAATAACAGAGGTGGGCACCAGTAGCATGTGGGAACTCTCAATACCAGTACAAAGAGAGGGCCCACAGCACCAATACTTAGTGGGTTCCCAATACCAGTACCAGATGGGGCCCCAGTTCCCGTACCAAGTGGGGCACCCGGTACCAGCACCAGGTGGGCCCCGGTACCAGCACCAGGTGGGGCCCCGGTACCAGCACCAGGTGGGGCCCCGGTACCAGCACCAAGTGAAGCACCGGTACCAACACCAGATGGGGCCCCAGTACCAGCACCAGGCAGGGCCCCCGTACCAGCACCAGGTGGGGCCCCGGTACCAGCACCAGGTGGGGCCCCGGTACCAGCACCAGGTGGGGCCCCGGTACCAGCACCAGGTGGGGCCCCGGTACCAGCACCAGGTGGGGCCCCGGTACCAGCACCAGGTGGGGCCCCGGTACCAGCACCAGGTGGGGCCCCGGTACCAGCACCAGGTGGGGCCCCGGTACCAGCACCAGGTGGGGCCCCGGTACCAGCACCAGGTGGGGCCCCGGTACCAGCACCAGGTGGGGCCCCGGTACCAGCACCAGGTGGGGCCCCGGTACCAGCACCAGGTGGGGCCCCGGTACCAGCACCAGGTGGGGCCCCGGTACCAGCACCAGGTGGGGCCCCGGTACCAGCACCAGGTGGGGCCCCGGTACCAGCACCAGGTGGGGCCCCGGTACCAGCACCAGGTGGGGCCCCGGTACCAGCACCAGGTGGGGCCCCGGTACCAGCACCAGGTGGGGCCCCGGTACCAGCACCAGGTGGGGCCCCGGTACCAGCACCAGGTGGGGCCCCGGTACCAGCACCAGGTGGGGCCCCGGTACCAGCACCAGGTGGGGCCCCGGTACCAGCACCAGGTGGGGCCCCGGTACCAGCACCAGGTGGGGCCCCGGTACCAGCACCAGGTGGGGCCCCGGTACCAGCACCAGGTGGGGCCCCGGTACCAGCACCAGGTGGGGCCCCGGTACCAGCACCAGGTGGGGCCCCGGTACCAGCACCAGGTGGGGCCCCGGTACCAGCACCAGGTGGGGCCCCGGTACCAGCACCAGGTGGGGCCCCGGTACCAGCACCAGGTGGGGCCCCGGTACCAGCACCAGGTGGGGCCCCGGTACCAGCACCAGGTGGGGCCCCGGTACCAGCACCAGGTGGGGCCCCGGTACCAGCACCAGGTGGGGCCCCGGTACCAGCACCAGGTGGGGCCCCGGTACCAGCACCAGGTGGGGCCCCGGTACCAGCACCAGGTGGGGCCCCGGTACCAGCACCAGGTGGGGCCCCGGTACCAGCACCAGGTGGGGCCCCGGTACCAGCACCAGGTGGGGCCCCGGTACCAGCACCAGGTGGGGCCCCGGTACCAGCACCAGGTGGGGCCCCGGTACCAGCACCAGGTGGGGCCCCGGTACCAGCACCAGGTGGGGCCCCGGTACCAGCACCAGGTGGGGCCCCGGTACCAGCACCAGGTGGGGCCCCGGTACCAGCACCAGGTGGGGCCCCGGTACCAGCACCAGGTGGGGCCCCGGTACCAGCACCAGGTGGGGCCCCGGTACCAGCACCAGGTGGGGCCCCGGTACCAGCACCAGGTGGGGCCCCGGTACCAGCACCAGGTGGGGCCCCGGTACCAGCACCAGGTGGGGCCCCGGTACCAGCACCAGGTGGGGCCCCGGTACCAGCACCAGGTGGGGCCCCGGTACCAGCACCAGGTGGGGCCCCGGTACCAGCACCAGGTGGGGCCCCGGTACCAGCACCAGGTGGGGCCCCGGTACCAGCACCAGGTGGGGCCCCGGTACCAGCACCAGGTGGGGCCCCGGTACCAGCACCAGGTGGGGCCCCGGTACCAGCACCAGGTGGGGCCCCGGTACCAGCACCAGGTGGGGCCCCGGTACCAGCACCAGGTGGGGCCCCGGTACCAGCACCAGGTGGGGCCCCGGTACCAGCACCAGGTGGGGCCCCGGTACCAGCACCAGGTGGGGCCCCGGTACCAGCACCAGGTGGGGCCCCGGTACCAGCACCAGGTGGGGCCCCGGTACCAGCACCAGGTGGGGCCCCGGTACCAGCACCAGGTGGGGCCCCGGTACCAGCACCAGGTGGGGCCCCGGTACCAGCACCAGGTGGGGCCCCGGTACCAGCACCAGGTGGGGCCCCGGTACCAGCACCAGGTGGGGCCCCGGTACCAGCACCAGGTGGGGCCCCGGTACCAGCACCAGGTGGGGCCCCGGTACCAGCACCAGGTGGGGCCCCGGTACCAGCACCAGGTGGGGCCCCGGTACCAGCACCAGGTGGGGCCCCGGTACCAGCACCAGGTGGGGCCCCGGTACCAGCACCAGGTGGGGCCCCGGTACCAGCACCAGGTGGGGCCCCGGTACCAGCACCAGGTGGGGCCCCGGTACCAGCACCAGGTGGGGCCCCGGTACCAGCACCAGGTGGGGCCCCGGTACCAGCACCAGGTGGGGCCCCGGTACCAGCACCAGGTGGGGCCCCGGTACCAGCACCAGGTGGGGCCCCGGTACCAGCACCAGGTGGGGCCCCGGTACCAGCACCAGGTGGGGCCCCGGTACCAGCACCAGGTGGGGCCCCGGTACCAGCACCAGGTGGGGCCCCGGTACCAGCACCAGGTGGGGCCCCGGTACCAGCACCAGGTGGGGCCCCGGTACCAGCACCAGGTGGGGCCCCGGTACCAGCACCAGGTGGGGCCCCGGTACCAGCACCAGGTGGGGCCCCGGTACCAGCACCAGGTGGGGCCCCGGTACCAGCACCAGGTGGGGCCCCGGTACCAGCACCAGGTGGGGCCCCGGTACCAGCACCAGGTGGGGCCCCGGTACCAGCACCAGGTGGGGCCCCGGTACCAGCACCAGGTGGGGCCCCGGTACCAGCACCAGGTGGGGCCCCGGTACCAGCACCAGGTGGGGCCCCGGTACCAGCACCAGGTGGGGCCCCGGTACCAGCACCAGGTGGGGCCCCGGTACCAGCACCAGGTGGGGCCCCGGTACCAGCACCAGGTGGGGCCCCGGTACCAGCACCAGGTGGGGCCCCGGTACCAGCACCAGGTGGGGCCCCGGTACCAGCACCAGGTGGGGCCCCGGTACCAGCACCAGGTGGGGCCCCGGTACCAGCACCAGGTGGGGCCCCGGTACCAGCACCAGGTGGGGCCCCGGTACCAGCACCAGGTGGGGCCCCGGTACCAGCACCAGGTGGGGCCCCGGTACCAGCACCAGGTGGGGCCCCGGTACCAGCACCAGGTGGGGCCCCGGTACCAGCACCAGGTGGGGCCCCGGTACCAGCACCAGGTGGGGCCCCGGTACCAGCACCAGGTGGGGCCCCGGTACCAGCACCAGGTGGGGCCCCGGTACCAGCACCAGGTGGGGCCCCGGTACCAGCACCAGGTGGGGCCCCGGTACCAGCACCAGGTGGGGCCCCGGTACCAGCACCAGGTGGGGCCCCGGTACCAGCACCAGGTGGGGCCCCGGTACCAGCACCAGGTGGGGCCCCGGTACCAGCACCAGGTGGGGCCCCGGTACCAGCACCAGGTGGGGCCCCGGTACCAGCACCAGGTGGGGCCCCGGTACCAGCACCAGGTGGGGCCCCGGTACCAGCACCAGGTGGGGCCCCGGTACCAGCACCAGGTGGGGCCCCGGTACCAGCACCAGGTGGGGCCCCGGTACCAGCACCAGGTGGGGCCCCGGTACCAGCACCAGGTGGGGCCCCGGTACCAGCACCAGGTGGGGCCCCGGTACCAGCACCAGGTGGGGCCCCGGTACCAGCACCAGGTGGGGCCCCGGTACCAGCACCAGGTGGGGCCCCGGTACCAGCACCAGGTGGGGCCCCGGTACCAGCACCAGGTGGGGCCCCGGTACCAGCACCAGGTGGGGCCCCGGTACCAGCACCAGGTGGGGCCCCGGTACCAGCACCAGGTGGGGCCCCGGTACCAGCACCAGGTGGGGCCCCGGTACCAGCACCAGGTGGGGCCCCGGTACCAGCACCAGGTGGGGCCCCGGTACCAGCACCAGGTGGGGCCCCGGTACCAGCACCAGGTGGGGCCCCGGTACCAGCACCAGGTGGGGCCCCGGTACCAGCACCAGGTGGGGCCCCGGTACCAGCACCAGGTGGGGCCCCGGTACCAGCACCAGGTGGGGCCCCGGTACCAGCACCAGGTGGGGCCCCGGTACCAGCACCAGGTGGGGCCCCGGTACCAGCACCAGGTGGGGCCCCGGTACCAGCACCAGGTGGGGCCCCGGTACCAGCACCAGGTGGGGCCCCGGTACCAGCACCAGGTGGGGCCCCGGTACCAGCACCAGGTGGGGCCCCGGTACCAGCACCAGGTGGGGCCCCGGTACCAGCACCAGGTGGGGCCCCGGTACCAGCACCAGGTGGGGCCCCGGTACCAGCACCAGGTGGGGCCCCGGTACCAGCACCAGGTGGGGCCCCGGTACCAGCACCAGGTGGGGCCCCGGTACCAGCACCAGGTGGGGCCCCGGTACCAGCACCAATTCGTGTTCTGATGGTGTCCGTAGTGGTGGTGGTGGTGGCAGACGTCATGCTGCAGGGTGGTAAGAGCCAAGAGCAGTGCCTGACGCTCCCTCACCCCACACACAACACTCCCCCACCACCACACCCTCACCACTTGACAAACATACCAGTCTGTCTCGCCTCTACTAGCAAGGCTAACATGAACATAAGTGCATGTTTATCATTACATAGATAAATATATTTCCTAAATTCTTTAAAAACAAAAAGGAAAACAGCGTTAATCTCCTGCCCGACACCCAAGGTCGAACTGGGGTACTGCAAGTGTTCCAGGAAGACGACAACCGTCCCACTACACCACCGCCTCCATCTTGGTGGTTGGCGAACGCATCAATATATATATATATATATATATATATATATATATATATATATATATATATATATATATATATATATATATACAACGATCACATTCGCCCGTGATAAATAATGAAGGGATAATAGCATTATAGTAAACTTTCCGTAATTTTCTTTATTGAAACTTTACAATACACGACCTGGTTCACGAAGACAGTCCTCCACATCACGTGTAAACAATTCATAAAGTTACAAATCCAAACACGATCACACGGGCACGATCACAAGGGCTTGTCTACACCTTACCACCATGCCAAAGTAAGTGGTTGTAAGATGGTGTAGACAAGGCAGTGTGATCGTGCCCGTATGATCGTGCCCGTATGATCCTGCCCGTGTGATCGTGCCCGTATGATCGTGCCCGTGTGATCGTGCCCGTGTGATCGTGCCCGTGTGATCGTGCCTGTGTGATCGTGCCCGTGTGATCGTGCCCGTGTGATCGTGCCCGTATGATCCTGCCCGTGTGATCGTGCCCGTGTGATCGTGCCCGTATGATCCTGCCCGTGTGATCGTGCCCGTGTGATCGTGCCTGTGTGATCGTGCCCGTATGATCGTGCCCGTGTGATCGTGCCCGTGTGATCGTGCCCGTGTGATCGTGCCCGTGTGATCGTGCCTGTGTGATCGTGCCCGTGTGATCGTGCCCGTGTGATCGTGCCCGTGTGATCGTGCCCGTATGATCCTGCCCGTGTGATCCTGCCCGTGTGATCGTGCCCGTGTGATCGTGCCCGTATGATCGTGCCCGTATGATCCTGCCCGTGTGATCGTGCCCGTATGATCCTGCCCATGTGATCGTGCCCGTATGATTGTGTTTGGATTTGAAAGTTTATGAATTGTTTACACGTGATGTGGAGGACTGTCTCCTTGACACATGCGTATTGTAAAGTTTCAATAAAGAAAATTATCGGAAATTTTCTTGAAGTGCCACTACCTTTGAGAATTAAGTTTCGTCAAAGAACTCCTCACTCCAAAGGAGTCTACGTTTTCTGCTACTGGAAGCAGCGCAGCCTGGGCTACAGGACACTTAAGAATGAGATTCTAAGCAACGTCTGAATTGCTTCATGTAAGCCAATACTGACGTAATAATGAATAAAGAAATATGTAAGAAAAAAATGTATTGTCTTTCACAACAATAACAAAAAATTATCATTCCTAAGATAATTTTTTTAGGTAGAATTTCATTAGATTTGACTGACTGCAGATCAAACACTTCAAAAAGGTTGATTATATTTAAACCAATATAATTAAACTTAATCAAACCCAACGCCACCTAACCTTCACTTGGTAGTGGCTGGATTAGATTTAATATTTAGGACCAGAGACCTGACCACGTCAACACTTTTGTTTAAATAAAAACCACATAATCAGACGTCCATGCTATTACCACTACGTCCGTCCGTGTCAGTACCACATGGTCCGTACCAGCACGAACAACCAGTGGTGCCTCCACTACGACAGACCGTGGCATGACTGTTCGCACAGCCGTCCGTGAGGGAGGTACGATAACTGCAGCGGCAACCGTCGCAGCCATGGCAGCAGGCACCCAACCATCCCTGACTATGGACACAAATACGTGCCGGAAACGTAGCTTTACCATCTATGGCAGGTGGGATACATGGGCTGTATCCTCACCATCTGTGGCAGGTGGGATACATGGGATGTATCCTCACCATCTGTGGAAGGTGAGATACATGGAATGTATCCTCACCATCTGTGGCAGGTGGGATACATGGGATGTATCCTCACCATCTGTGGCAGGTGGGATACATGGGATGTATCCGTACCATCTGTGGCAGGTGGGATACATGGGCTGTATCCTCACCATCTATGGCAGGTGGAATACATGGGATGTATCCTCACCATCTGTGGCAGGTGGGATACATAGGATGTATCCTCACCATCTGTCTATGAATTATGGCCACGGTCCCCTCCTATAACACTACCCCAACACCACTACAAGCATCCCCACACCACCATCACTACCACCATCCCCCACACCACCACCACCACTACCACTATCACCATCCCCCACACCACCACCACCACCATCCCCCACACCACCACCACCACTACCACCATCCCCCACACCACTACCACCACCCCCCACACCACCACCACCACTACCACCATCCACACATCACCATCACCACCACTACCACCATCCCCCACACCACCACCACCACTACCACTACCACCATCCCCCACACCACCACCACCACTACTACCATCAACACATCACCACCACCACCACCATCCCCCACACCCACCACCACCACTACCACCATCCCCCACACCACCACCACCACTACCACCATCCACACATCACCATCACCACCACTACCTACATCTCCCAAACCACCACCACCACTACCACTATCCACACATCACCAACACCACCACTACCACCATCCCCAAACCCACACCACCGTATCCACACGACACAACAGGAATGATTAACAAACAGAATAACAAGATATACCTATTGGAACAACAGACACAACTGCGAGTTTAACAGACGTAACTAACGGAACAACAGACACAACTGCCAGTACAACAGACGTAACTAACGGAACAACAGACATAACTGCCAGTACAACAGACGTAACTAACGGAACAACAGACACAACTGCCAGTACAACAGACGTAACTAACGGAACAACAGACACAACTACCAGACCAGCAGACGTAACTAACGGAACAACAGCAGTACAACAGACGTAACTAACGGAACAACAGACACAACTGCCAGTACAACAGACGTAACTAACGGAACAACAGACACAACTACCAGACCAGCAGACGTAACTAACGGAACAACAGACACAACTACCAGAGCAACAGACGTAACTAACGGAACAACAGACACAACTACCAGAGCAACAGACGTAACTAACGGAACAACAGACACAACTAACCAGAGCAACAGACGTAACTAACGGAACAACAGACACAACTGCCAGAGCAACAGACGTAACTAACGGAACAACAGACACAACTACCAGAGCAACAGACGTAACTAACGGAACAACAGACACAACTACCAGAGCAACAGACGTAACGGAACAACAGACACAACTACCAGACCAGCAGACGTAACTAAAGGAACAACAGACACAACTACCAGACCAGCAGACGTAACTAACGGAACAACAGACACAACTGCGAGTTTAACAGACGTAACTAACGAACAACAGACACAACTGCAGTACAACAGACGTAACTAACGAACAACAGACACAACTACCAGAGCAACAGACGTAACTAACGAACAACAGACACAACTGCCAGTACAACAGACGTAACTAACGGAACAACAGACACAACTGCGAGTTTAACAGACGTAACTAACGGAACAACAGACACAACTACCAGAGCAACAGACGTAACTACCGGAACAACAGACACAACTGCGAGTTTAACAGACGTAACTAACGGAACAACAGACACAACTACCAGACCAGCAGACGTAACTACGGAACAACAGACACAACTGCCAGTACAACAGACGTAACTAACGAACAACAGACACAACTGCGAGTTTAACAGACGTAACTAACGGAACAACAGACACAACTGCCAGTACAACAGACGTAACTAACGAACAACAGACACAACTGCGAGTTTAACAGACGTAACTAACGGAACAACAGACACAACTGCGAGTTTAACAGACGTAACTAACGGAACAACAGACACAACTGCAGTACAACAGACGTAACTAACGAACAACAGACACAACTACCAGACCAGCAGACGTAACTACGGAACAACAGACACAACTGCGAGTTTAACAGACGTAACTAACGAACAACAGACACAACTGCGAGTTTAACAGACGTAACTAACGGAACAACAGACACAACTGCGAGTTTAACAGACGTAACTAACGAACAACAGACACAACTGCGAGTTTAACAGACGTAACTAACGGAACAACAGACACAACTGCGAGTTTAACAGACGTAACTAACGAACAACAGACACAACTGCGAGTTTAACAGACGTAACTAACGGAACAACAGACACAACTGCGAGTTTAACAGACGTAACTAACGGAACAACAGACA
This sequence comes from Panulirus ornatus, assembly GCF_036320965.1. Classification (NCBI taxonomy): domain Eukaryota; kingdom Metazoa; phylum Arthropoda; class Malacostraca; order Decapoda; family Palinuridae; genus Panulirus; species Panulirus ornatus. Next base: position 30,785,803 of record NC_092233.1, read on the forward strand.
CAACTGCCAGTACAACAGACGTAACTAACGAACAACAGACACAACTACCAGAGCAACAGACGTAACTAACGAACAACAGACACAACTGCGAGTTTAACAGACGTAACTAACGAACAACAGACACAACTGCCAGTACAACAGACGTAACTACGGAACAACAGACACAACTGCGAGTTTAACAGACGTAACTAACGAACAACAGACACAACTGCGAGTTTAACAGACGTAACTAACGGAACAACAGACACAACTGCGAGTTTAACAGACGTAACTAACGGAACAACAGACACAACTGCAGTACAACAGACGTAACTACGGAACAACAGACACAACTGCGAGTTTAACAGACGTAACTAACGGAACAACAGACACAACTGCAGTACAACAGACGTAACTAACGGAACAACAGACACAACTACCAGACCAGCAGACGTAACTAACGGAACAACAGACACAACTGCAGTACAACAGACGTAACTAACGGAACAACAGACACAACTGCCAGTACAACAGACGTAACTAACGGAACAACAGACACAACTGCGAGTTTAACAGACGTAACTAACGAACAACAGACACAACTGCAGTACAACAGACGTAACTAACGGAACAACAGACACAACTGCAGTACAACAGACGTAACTAACGGAACAACAGACACAACTGCCAGTACAACAGACGTAACTAACGGAACAACAGACACAACTACCAGAGCAACAGACGTAACTAACGGAACAACAGACACAACTGCGAGTTTAACAGACGTAACTAACGAACAACAGACACAACTACCAGACAGCAGACGTAACTAACGGAACAACAGACACAACTGCCAGTACAACAGACGTAACTAACGAACAACAGACACAACTGCGAGTTTAACAGACGTAACTAACGGAACAACAGACACAACTACCAGAGCAACAGACGTAACTAACGGAACAACAGACACAACTACCAGACCAGCAGACGTAACTAACGAACAACAGACACAACTGCAGTACAACAGACGTAACTAACGAACAACAGACACAACTACCAGACCAGCAGACGTAACTAACGAACAACAGACACAACTACCAGACCAGCAGACGTAACTACGGAACAACAGACACAACTGCCAGTACAACAGACGTAACTAACGAACAACAGACACAACTGCCAGTACAACAGACGTAACTAACGAACAACAGACACAACTACCAGACCAGCAGACGTAACTACGGAACAACAGACACAACTACCAGACCAGCAGACGTAACTAACGGAACAACAGACACAACTACCAGACCAGCAGACGTAACTAACGAACAACAGACACAACTACCAGACCAGCAGACGTAACTAACGAACAACAGACACAACTACCAGACCAGCAGACTAACTAACGGAACAACAGACACAACTACCAGACCAGCAGACGTAACTAACGAACAACAGACACAACTACCAGACCAGCAGACGTAACTACGGAACAACAGACACAACTACCAGACCAGCAGACGTAACTAACGGAACAACAGACACAACTGCAGTACAACAGACGTAACTAACGGAACAACAGACACAACTACCAGACCAGCAGACGTAACTACGGAACAACAGACACAACTGCGAGTTTAACAGACGTAACTAACGGAACAACAGACACAACTGCGAGTTTAACAGACGTAACTAACGGAACAACAGACACAACTGCGAGTTTAACAGACGTAACTAACGGAACAACAGACACAACTGCCAGTACAACAGACGTAACTAACGAACAACAGACACAACTGCCAGTACAACAGACGTAACTAACGAACAACAGACACAACTAACCAGAGCAACAGACGTAACTACGGAACAACAGACACAACTGCCAGTACAACAGACGTAACTAACGGAACAACAGACACAACTACCAGAGCAACAGACGTAACTAACGGAACAACAGACACAACTGCCAGTACAACAGACGTAACTACGGAACAACAGACACAACTGCAGTACAACAGACGTAACTACGGAACAACAGACACAACTGCGAGTTTAACAGACGTAACTAACGGAACAACAGACACAACTAACCAGAGCAACAGACGTAACTAACGAACAACAGACACAACTGCCAGTACAACAGACGTAACTAACGGAACAACAGACACAACTACCAGAGCAACAGACGTAACTAACGGAACAACAGACACAACTACCAGAGCAACAGACGTAACTACGGAACAACAGACACAACTAACCAGAGCAACAGACGTAACTAACGGAACAACAGACACAACTGCGAGTTTAACAGACGTAACTAACGGAACAACAGACACAACTGCGAGTTTAACAGACGTAACTAACGGAACAACAGACACAACTACCAGAGCAACAGACGTAACTAACGGAACAACAGACACAACTACCAGAGCAACAGACGTAACTAACGAACAACAGACACAACTGCCAGTACAACAGACGTAACTAACGAACAACAGACACAACTGCGAGTTTAACAGACGTAACTAACGAACAACAGACACAACTGCGAGTTTAACAGACGTAACTAACGGAACAACAGACACAACTACCAGACCAGCAGACGTAACTAACGGAACAACAGACACAACTACCAGAGCAACAGACGTAACTACGGAACAACAGACACAACTACCAGAGCAACAGACGTAACTACGGAACAACAGACACAACTACCAGAGCAACAGACGTAACTAACGAACAACAGACACAACTACCAGAGCAACAGACGTAACTAACGAACAACAGACACAACTGCCAGTACAACAGACGTAACTACGGAACAACAGACACAACTGCGAGTTTAACAGACGTAACTAACGAACAACAGACACAACTGCCAGTACAACAGACGTAACTAACGAACAACAGACACAACTACCAGACCAGCAGACGTAACTAACGGAACAACAGACACAACTGCAGTACAACAGACGTAACTAACGGAACAACAGACACAACTACCAGAGCAACAGACGTAACTACGGAACAACAGACACAACTGCAGTACAACAGACGTAACTACGGAACAACAGACACAACTACCAGAGCAACAGACGTAACTACGGAACAACAGACACAACTGCCAGTACAACAGACGTAACTAACGGAACAACAGACACAACTGCAGTACAACAGACGTAACTAACGGAACAACAGACACAACTGCAGTACAACAGACGTAACTAACGGAACAACAGACACAACTGCGAGTTTAACAGACGTAACTAACGGAACAACAGACACAACTGCGAGTTTAACAGACGTAACTAACGGAACAACAGACACAACTGCCAGTACAACAGACGTAACTACGGAACAACAGACACAACTGCAGTACAACAGACGTAACTACGGAACAACAGACACAACTACCAGACCAGCAGACGTAACTAAAGGAACAACAGACACAACTACCAGAGCAACAGACGTAACTAACGAACAACAGACACAACTGCCAGTACAACAGACGTAACTAACGAACAACAGACACAACTGCCAGTACAACAGACGTAACTACGGAACAACAGACACAACTGCCAGTACAACAGACGTAACTAACGGAACAACAGACACAACTACCAGAGCAACAGACGTAACTAACGGAACAACAGACACAACTACCAGAGCAACAGACGTAACTAACGAACAACAGACACAACTGCAGTACAACAGACGTAACTAACGAACAACAGACACAACTGCCAGAGCAACAGACGTAACTAACGGAACAACAGACACAACTAACCAGAGCAACAGACGTAACTACGGAACAACAGACACAACTACCAGACCAGCAGACGTAACTACGGAACAACAGACACAACTGCCAGTACAACAGACGTAACTACGGAACAACAGACACAACTGCGAGTTTAACAGACGTAACTAACGGAACAACAGACACAACTGCGAGTTTAACAGACGTAACTAACGGAACAACAGACACAACTGCCAGTACAACAGACGTAACTACGGAACAACAGACACAACTACCAGAGCAACAGACGTAACTAACGAACAACAGACACAACTACCAGACCAGCAGACGTAACTACGGAACAACAGACACAACTGCCAGTACAACAGACGTAACTAACGAACAACAGACACAACTACCAGACCAGCAGACGTAACTAACGAACAACAGACACAACTGCCAGTACAACAGACGTAACTAACGAACAACAGACACAACTGCGAGTTTAACAGACGTAACTAACGGAACAACAGACACAACTACCAGAGCAACAGACGTAACTAACGGAACAACAGACACAACTGCGAGTTTAACAGACGTAACTAACGGAACAACAGACACAACTGCGAGTTTAACAGACGTAACTAACGAACAACAGACACAACTGCGAGTTTAACAGACGTAACTAACGAACAACAGACACAACTACCAGAGCAACAGACGTAACTAACGAACAACAGACACAACTACCAGAGCAACAGACGTAACTACGGAACAACAGACACAACTACCAGACCAGCAGACGTAACTACGGAACAACAGACACAACTGCGAGTTTAACAGACGTAACTAACGGAACAACAGACACAACTGCCAGTACAACAGACGTAACTAACGAACAACAGACACAACTACCAGAGCAACAGACGTAACTAACGAACAACAGACACAACTGCAGTACAACAGACGTAACTAACGAACAACAGACACAACTGCGAGTTTAACAGACGTAACTAACGGAACAACAGACACAACTGCGAGTTTAACAGACGTAACTAACGGAACAACAGACACAACTGCCAGTACAACAGACGTAACTAACGAACAACAGACACAACTGCAGTACAACAGACGTAACTAACGAACAACAGACACAACTACCAGAGCAACAGACGTAACTAACGAACAACAGACACAACTGCGAGTTTAACAGACGTAACTAACGAACAACAGACACAACTGCCAGTACAACAGACGTAACTAACGGAACAACAGACACAACTACCAGAGCAACAGACGTAACTAACGAACAACAGACACAACTGCGAGTTTAACAGACGTAACTAACGGAACAACAGACACAACTACCAGAGCAACAGACGTAACTACGGAACAACAGACACAACTACCAGAGCAACAGACGTAACTAACGGAACAACAGACACAACTACCAGAGCAACAGACGTAACTACGGAACAACAGACACAACTGCCAGTACAACAGACGTAACTAACGAACAACAGACACAACTACCAGAGCAACAGACGTAACTAACGAACAACAGACACAACTACCAGAGCAACAGACGTAACTAACGGAACAACAGACACAACTGCGAGTTTAACAGACGTAACTAACGAACAACAGACACAACTGCCAGTACAACAGACGTAACTAACGAACAACAGACACAACTGCGAGTTTAACAGACGTAACTAACGAACAACAGACACAACTGCCAGTACAACAGACGTAACTAACGAACAACAGACACAACTGCGAGTTTAACAGACGTAACTAACGAACAACAGACACAACTACCAGAGCAACAGACGTAACTACGGAACAACAGACACAACTGCCAGTACAACAGACGTAACTAACGGAACAACAGACACAACTGCAGTACAACAGACGTAACTAACGGAACAACAGACACAACTGCCAGTACAACAGACGTAACTAACGAACAACAGACACAACTGCCAGTACAACAGACGTAACTACGGAACAACAGACACAACTGCAGTACAACAGACGTAACTACGGAACAACAGACACAACTGCCAGTACAACAGACGTAACTACGGAACAACAGACACAACTGCCAGTACAACAGACGTAACTAACGGAACAACAACACAACTACCAGACCAGCAGACGTAACTAACGAACAACAGACACAACTGCCAGTACAACAGACGTAACTACGGAACAACAGACACAACTACCAGACCAGCAGACGTAACTAACGAACAACAGACACAACTACCAGACCAGCAGACGTAACTACGGAACAACAGACACAACTGCGAGTTTAACAGACGTAACTAACGGAACAACAGACACAACTGCGAGTTTAACAGACGTAACTAACGAACAACAGACACAACTGCCAGTACAACAGACGTAACTAACGGAACAACAGACACAACTACCAGAGCAACAGACGTAACTAACGAACAACAGACACAACTGCGAGTTTAACAGACGTAACTAACGAACAACAGACACAACTGCCAGTACAACAGACGTAACTAACGAACAACAGACACAACTAACCAGAGCAACAGACGTAACTACGGAACAACAGACACAACTGCCAGTACAACAGACGTAACTAACGGAACAACAGACACAACTGCGAGTTTAACAGACGTAACTAACGGAACAACAGACACAACTAACCAGAGCAACAGACGTAACTAACGAACAACAGACACAACTACCAGAGCAACAGACGTAACTAACGGAACAACAGACACAACTACCAGAGCAACAGACGTAACTAACGAACAACAGAACCAATGAAAATCTCACCTAATTCACCTTGGCAGCCGGGATTTACCATATATACGATGTTGTTTGAAAAATTTTTGATCTTTATGGTCTCGTGTTTATATTCAGTCGCTGGGAGGTTTGTGTGCTGTGTCAGTTCCATTGCCTTCAAACGTAAACAAACGAGTTCCAGCGCACATTCTTACCATGTGGCGGGAAGGAGCAGAGGACAATATCGCTGGTATATTTCGACTATATTATTGAAAATTAGGATAGATTTCACTGGCTGGAGAAGTTAGGTGAGGTTATCATACGTTTTGTTGATTTTTAGATGTATTTCACATACTTTTATTTTAATAAACCTCTACGTTTTCCCCGATTCTCATAGACCTCCCCACTATAAACATATGTATTATTGTTGAAGGAAAATTACTGATCTCAATCACACTCCTCCAACCTTAATAAATTTTCCACACACATTAACCAGTGATTTCAAGACAAAGTTAGTCATTTTCTAAAGTTAGTTTCGATGTACCAATAAACTGAAATTTTAGATATCATTGTTATCATACAACTCCTGGGCCTCTTTTTATGAGGCTCTTACAGCTTTGAGGTTGCACTCCTTAAAGGAATAGGGAAATGATGGACTTCTTTCGAGCAATAAGGTCCTTAACGAGACTACCTCTTTCCGTTCGTTGAATGTAACAGTCTCACAAAAGTAGACAACTTTTCGCTGGCCCTGCAAGCACTAGTGGTTACCGCGCGGAAAATTAGTCATCTTTGGCAAAGGCTATATCGATGGCAACAGATGAAAAGGAGTAAAGTCTTGTCATGGACCTTCTTGCAATTAGAGTCCGTCATTTTCTTGCTCCTATATGGAGTGCAGCCTCGAAGCTGCAGGGCCCTGCAAAAGGGGTTCTAAGGTTATATCTTAATAACGCACACACGCATACAGACACACAAATAGATGAATAAATAAATGAATAAATGTTATATATATATATATATATATATATATATATATATATATATATATATATATATATACACACACACACACACACGTATATTGTGAACCATCCTTCATGTTCCTAAGGTTTGCCTTTACCTTGTATAACAATCAATATTTATTGGAATTTTATTGTGTTATTCGGGGTACAGTGTGTTCTGTGTCTGAGCGAGGACATACCAGCTATATTATCTTGGCTACACTGTGTGTCGTGGGACGGCCTGTGACTGTTTCAGTACATGCTGTCTACACTATCTTGGTTACAATATTCACTGTAATCTTAGTGTGTTATTCTGGATATAGTGTGTCTCGTGTCTGAGCCAATGAACACACTGGTTACACTATCTTTGCCACAAGTGTGTCTTGGGACGGTCAATGTCGGTCTCAGTACATGCTGGCTACACTATCTAGGCTCACTGTGTGTCCTGGGACGGCTTGTGTCCGTCCCACTACATTGGTATCTTGGCTACACAATGCGTCGAACGGCCAGCGTCTGCTCCAGGCGGCGCTGGCTTCACAGCGTACCCGAGGGATGACCCGTGTATAACCCAGAACACATTGGCCCACATTGGGTACAACACGAGTACAAAGAAGTCGAGAATGTATCAAGATCACTTGTCTAGACCATGATGTTCTCACTCCTAGATCGGAGCTAGGCTTAGGTACTACTGGCACTTAAACCTATTTTTGGAGATGTTAATCATGGGAATTGTAAAGTGTGTAGACAGAGTTATGTACAAACATTAGAAAACTGTCCTAGTTTTTAAAGAAATAGAACCTTTCAGGGACAGTGCCAAAAAAACACTTAAGAAATGGCAAACCTCTGCAAATAGGATGCCAGAAATTCTGAGATTGAATCCTTTTTTTTATCCCTCGTAAATGATCTTACAATATGAAAATACTGTAAGCTTATGTAATAAACCAACTTTGCAACATCTAATAGTGCAATTATCTGGCCACTGGGGTCTGACAAAGACCCTTTGTGACCTGTTAATCCATTTGCGCTACCGCCGCTCACAGGATAAACATAGAGGCCGCCACCATAAATTAACCAGTGATCGTGGCAAAAGCTACGCTAAACTAACACCATCTTGGGTATATGATACACACAAATATAGCACACAGTCACTTTATAGTATATGATACACACAAATATAGCACACAGTCACTGTACAGTATATGATACACACAAATATAGCACACAGACACAGTATAGTTAGGTAGGGGTATGGCATGTCAAGCCTATAGAAAAGTCAACTCATGGTAAGCGAGTGGCTGTGTTTAGCAGAACGATGTTACTTTTACTAAATACGTCCCGCTTAACAAAGTCGTATTCCACTTTGTGGTTTGTGATTTTTCAAAGGAACAAAGACCGATTTTCACAACGACGGACCCGAGTGTCGCGACTCAGGAGAGCAAATATGAAGAAAGTACGATGTGGTTCCTTCAGCGGTTTGCATAAATTGTTCGGTAGCGGGTCCGCCATCCTGCCACCTCCCTCGGAAATTAACTATCTGTAGAAAGACCTGGAGATTTACAATTACTCCTCATAAGAATTGCGCATTTGGAGTGCTTGTGACAGTTTTGAAAATACCTCATCATTATATATTTTTTCATAGACATAATTAATAGAGATGAGACACTGAAGTCTGGAGGGAGATGTAACACAAACACGGGCAAGCGTTTTTTTTTTTTTTTTCGGCGTTAAAGATCATAATACAAAACCATCGTCAGATATTTCAAGAATAAGACTATCATCACATTTAATACACAGCCAGACAAATACTTCACTTGGATTAACTTTTAGTGAATAATCTCGTTCCAGATTATCATTTGCACGTATTTCAACCGTTTTCTGTGAGGGTTAGCTGCTAATATCCTTCCTTCTTCCCAAGATCACATGACGGTTGCAGTTGCATCAGAATGTATTTTCCATACGTCTTTTCCAGTAAAATTTCCATGTCAGTATATTCTCTCTATACTGCATGGTGTTCCTTCATAGCTGCTGCTTTACTGCCTGCCAGGAAGGCTTCTGCTTTACTATCCTATCTGCATATAAGCATAAATATATGAATCTAGGGTAATATACTGAAGGAGAAAGAACATCCGTCCTCCCGAACCCAACCAGCGTCCCATCACAGTGTCACGCCCGCTGCGGGTCACGCGGGTAGCGGGGCCTGTGGTCCTTCTCACTTCCACGACCACAAACTTAGTGAAGTCGGACGCTAGACTTTTCTTTACGATCACATAAAAAAGGTAAAGGAGAATATATATATATATATATATATATATATATATATATATATATATATATATATATATATATATATATACATAATGCGCAGAAAAGGACAAGCTTACACGCCGGTCTTCCCCGCAACACCTTTCAAAAGTTGGTAGACTCTGGTGCTGCTGACACTCCCTGGACCTCACCCGACACTTCAGCACTAAGCCACTCCACCTTCGTACTTGTACATACACTATCTGTTTAACACCCACCTTTATTGCCCCCTATTTACCGGTACATGTAATTTTCTGTATTTTCATTCTTTCACTGAGGTGAATTTCAGTAAGCCCTTATCATTATTATCATTACTAAAACGTAGACACACCACGTCGGCCAGGCAGTTGAGACTCCGCTCGCAAGTGGGTTAACAGCGAACCGAAACAGTCTATAGCGTCTTCGACGAGAACTTTCTTTTCCCGCCCCCAAGTAACTCGCTCCCTCGTGGAGCGCACCTTCATACAAGGGATAATGGAATATATATATATATATATATATATATATATATATATATATATATATATATATATATATATATATATATGAAGTCAAAAAGTACGCAAGCAGCGAGTATACAATAATAAGATGGAGGTAAAACAAGGAAACGGAAAATACGGATTCAAGCGCTTTCGTGTTATTACACTGTCAAGTCTTGACAATGTAATTATACTAAAGTGCTTGACTTTTCGTATTTTCCGTTTCCTTGTGGTATTACCTCTCTCTTAGCTCCAGAGAGAAGTATGTGAGCGGTAGTGAGGATTGCATTCTTCACGTATCAAAATACTATCCTGAAACACCAGAGGTGAGGAGGCTGGTGCCGAGCCGCCCGCGTCAAGAACACCGCCCGCGACCGTAGCGCCACCCGCCTCCGGAGCGCGGAGCGCCGTTCGCGTATGGAGCACCGCTCACGTCAGGAGCACCGTTCACGTTAAAAGCACCATCATTGTCAGCAGCGCCGCCCACTTCAGGAGAATACCCTGCGTCAGGGGCACTGTTCGTCAGGAGCACCACCCTTGTCAGGAGTACCGTCCGCGTCAGAAGCACTGCCCGCGTCAGAGACACCGCCCGTCAGGAGCGCCGCCCGTTAGGGGCACCGGCCGCTAATGCCGTATTCATAACCCGAGCTGCAAAAACCCGTCGGTGAACACTGTTTCCCCAGCCAGTCATGAGGTGGTGTACCACCCCCGTCCTGACCGACACTCATGGTCGCCCTCCTCACCGACACTCACGGACGCCGTCCTCACCGACACTCACGGCCGCCGTCCTCCCCGACACTCACGGCCGCCGTCCTCACCGACACTCACGGCCGCCGTCCTCACCGACACTCACGGTCGCCCTCCTCACCGACACTCACGGCCGCCGTCCTCACCGACACTCACGGCCGCCGTCCTCACCGACACTCACGGCCGCCGTCCTCACCGAAACTCACGGCCGCCGTCCTCACCGACACTCACGGTCGCCGTCCTCACCGACACTCACGGTCGTCGTCCTCGCCGACACTCACGGCCGCCGTCCTCACCGACACTCACGGCCGCCGCCCTCACCGACACTCATGGACGCCGTTCTCACCGACACTCACGGACGCCGTCCTCACCGACACTCACGGACGCCGTCCTCACCGAAACTCACGGCCGCCGTCCTCACCGACACTCACGGTCGCCGTCCTCACCGAAACTCACGGTCGCCGTCCTCACCGACACTCACGGTCGCCGTCCTCACCGACATTCACGGTCGCGGACCATAGTGACAATTAAGGCTGCGAACTTCACCAACACTCAGAGCCGCGAACCTCACCGCTACTCAACCGCGAACCTCACCGTTACTCACAACCGCAAACCTCATCGAAACTCACGACGCTAGACTTGACCGGAACTCACGACTGCCAACCTCACCAACACTCGCGGCCACGGGCCTCACCCACACTCACGGCACTACTGGACTTGACCGACATTGATAGCTACGGACTTCAGCAAGAGGTGTTCCCCGGGACATTCAGGAAGGCTTCTAAGAGAATGAGTTCCATCATGAAGGCAATTAGCTCCGTCACTTGTATCATTTTTCCGTTATGCAGACAGTTTGCGGGAACTGTGACATTTTGAGGTTTAACTTTGCGTGAATGTGACATTGAGGCGCGAGGTTCGCGTCTCAGGCAGGCCCCGCCGTCCGCGCGCTGGGCCGGGACGCCCTCCGCTCGCCTCGTCCACAAACTTTACGTTAAAAAAAGGGTTGGATTGAAGCCGTGCGTAGTAAGGCAAGAGCTTGCTGTATGTGTGTGTTTGTGTGTGTGTATGTGTGTATGTACCATAACTACAGCACTTTACACGGTGTGTACTAAATTACATAATAGATATAGAACAATGCGTGATTTATGCCTGGACGGACGTGAAAGTAGCAAGCAAAGTGGTGGCGAGGGTTGGAGGCGAGCGGCGGCAGCGTGGTGGTGGTGGTGGTGGTGGCGGGGGCGGCAGGTCGCGTGCCGCGCCGTCAGACGCCCCCCGGGACTCTCGCACACACACCACACACACACACACACACACACACACACACACACACACACACACCAATCATCAACAAAATATTACATTACTCGGGTTACGGCAAAATACACCTCCTACCCTGCACTCACAACCCCACCAACATACACATACACACCCAACATTACAACCCCCGGTGCTTGTGAAGCAAGAAGTCTCCCCATGAATCACCAGGTTGCCTCACGATACACAATATAACACCGGCAACATCGCCAATTTCGCGAGATAATTTTCGTCTATCATTAATCATGGGAAAAAAAAACACATCAAAACGTGTGGTCTGAATAACCCAAACCTCACCAAAATATATAAATATCAGTACATTGTTGGCGTGGTGGGGGAGGGCAGCTGCTGCTGGCCTCAGGCAGGTAGGGTGGTGGGCCGACCTCACGTCGTATTGCTGGCATGTGTTGCCTCACCCGGGTGCCTCTCACCTGCACCGAAAACACGACGGTTTGAGTTGGTGTTGCAGTGTCACCAGCCTGACCCACAGCTGGTGCCTGGCTGCCCTCACACAAGTACTTGTGATCCTGGATTATTTACGGAATATACTTTTCAACAGGTCTCCCGTCAGTGTTTAAATACCCGAGAATGGAAGAGCACATATGTGCACTGCCGTCGCTGGCGACGTATAATTGCGATAAAAGCGTAAGGCTTCTACAGTGGGAGACAGCGAGGAGGCGACAGGTGAGGCAGTAGGCAGGATCTTCATGCAATATAGAGACAGCGTGCGTCACATGCTGGGCTGCTCAGCGGACGACTGCATAGTACACCACTAGAGAGTTTCATTACGACGGTTGGGATGGGGATGTGTCAGGACTGACGCCACCCTATTAGTCTGCTGGGTCGCTGGATCCTATCAAACACGATCTGACGCCCCATATACCCACATCATAACCCCTCCACCCCTTCCTCGTTATGTCCTCCACATACGGACTTACGAGTTATTCATTTATTCTGTACATCTCTGATAACAAACTGCAATGATTACATTTCATGTCCCCGAGACAGTAGGTCGTTATGGTCGGCACCAGGGAAAGCGATGGTAACCGAGGGAAAGTAATTTAATACACCACGTAATTTTTTCAGACTTACCTGCTAATCTGAGGGCTGACATTCGCTGGAACTCTGGTTCCTGCAGCCACTTCCACATGCGCCGGAAGGTCTCGCGGCCAGACTTGAGCTTGGACCAGGGCTTAGGGTTCCTGAGCAGGTCTGAAAGCGTGCCCTGAGAGCGACAGAGAACACGCTGGGCGAAGATAGCTTGTGGGATCGAGTACCTCTTGAGCTCAGCCGAAATACGTTGGGCCAGTTCTTTGGTGTTGATCTCCTCGACCTCACCCGCTCCCGCGCCCACGCTGCCCGCACTCGTAGTGGCCATCTGCGTCGTCTTCATGGGCACCTGAGATCCCCCGACAGAAGCTGTCGCCACCGACATGGGGGCTGTCGGTACCATAGCTTGCTGGGCCATAGTTACGGCCATGTGGGCGTGTGGGGGACTCTGCGAAATGGTGGTGGGCATGGTGGGCGTCATGTTGGCTAGCTGGCAGCCCAGACTGGCACTGTGCAAGGTGGGTTCCTGCTTTATGGGTGGCGGCGACGGCGGCACTTGCAGGTGGTGATGTGGGCTGTAGTTAGGACTGTGTGGGGACACTGCCTGAGGGGAGAGCGAGCCCAGCCCGCTGCTCCCCGACAGCCCGTTCATGTTGAGGGACGTAGTCGTGAGTGTGGGCGTGGGCGCCGCGCTGAAGTTTGAGAAAGCTTGTGGTGGTGAGTGCAGAGACACTGGAGGTGAAAGAGTAGGTGACTGTGGCGCTGCCAGGGTAGTGCGGCTCATGTCCTGGCGAGTGTACGGAGAGTCGTAACCATTGGGGCTGAGGGACTTCTGAGGGGACGCCAAGCCATTCTGGTAGGAGTGTGGCGAGAGAGGTGAGTGTTGGTGGCCCAGGTTGATACCCAAGCCATTGTTGGAGGTATAGTGTGGCGGCGACATCGAGAGTTTGTCATACTGGTAAGGCGAGCCCATGGAGAGCATGTTGCCCAGCCCGTTGTTCTGCATCACCGTGAAGCTGCCCGACACATTCCCCGTGTGGCCGTAGGCGAACTTGTCGGACACTGTGCTGATGGGGGGCAGCGGCTGTAAGGGTGTCAGCGTAGCGTAACTACTGGCTGACGAAGGCGAAAACCCCGGCGGCGACATGCGGCCGTTCATCGAGGACAGGTTCTGATATATGGGCTCCGGCTGGAGTGATCTGAAGTCCGACGCGTCAATCATGCTGGGAACACTAACCTGACCTTCCCGAGGAGAAAGTTCACTAGGACTCAGTAGTCCCGAGTCATGGGAGTCCAACTGGGAATCCTCGTGCACAACACTAACACTCAGTGGCTCGTCCTTATAGTTCACGTGAGCCGAGGGCGACAGTTCGCTGTCGTCTTCCGGATGGTGGAGAGCGACCGTCTGGGTGTGCAGGATCCGGGGCTGCAGGTCAGGGTCGTCGTCAGGATCGTCAGGGTCGGGGCTGTCGTGGTGAGTGGCGAGGGAGAGCGGCGGGTGGTGCGCGGGGGCGAGGTGGTCCGGGCGCGTGGGCACGTGTCGCGCGACTGAGGCGCGCGTGGGGGTCGGCGATGGGTCGTCGGGTTCTGGGGTTGGGGACGGTGGCGATGAGCAGAGTGGCGAGGCAGCGTCGGCCGTGGTGGCGGCAGGCGAGTCAGCAGCTGGCGGACCCGCAGCCCCGCACCCGCCCAGCCCCGGACTCGTGCCGCGCTCCCCCCCGTCCCCCGCGCCAGCCCCGGCCTCGCTCATCTCCTCTCTTTAACACCACTTTCACTCACTCCAACACCGTGATGGCTACACCAAACAAACACCAGTACCTTAATCTTGATCCTGGTCGCACCCACGGAGCCCTGGCCAAGCGTAAAGTCACTAAAATTTCACAAAATCACGAGACTTGCCCTTCCACAGACGTCCATGTTTGTATGGCTACACTGTGCGCACTCTAGTACGCAGCTCGGCCGGGGATGTTCGGTCAGGCTCTCTTTGTTTACATGATTAAAAAACAACTTCTATTGAATTATTCATCAAACAGACGATCACTCGTTGAAGCAGCCATCAAATTCTTAAGTCCAGTGTCAGCCTTTCAGCAGCGGCACCACTTAAAACTCCGCCACGGAGACCTGAGACGGAAAACTGCTGCCGGCATCGCACCTCCCGGCCGTTCCAGGCCTGGAATGAGAGGCACTATTCCAGTGGCGTTGGGGGCTGCCATTGTTGGACCTACGGCGTGTTTAGATGGCAGGGAGCGGCGCAGCGCTGTGAGACGCCGTCGGTAGCCGCAGTCTTCCCAGGACCTGGAGGAGGACTTCGGCCGCCGGCCAACTTTCCTGCGGGCCGGAATGTATACAAACCCACGTGGGGCGAGCACATGGCGCGGCCCTATTGATCTCACCTGTCTTACCCGATAGCTTCCTGTCGTCTGATCAATAGCATTTATGTCAACAAGCATGATAACATACAACCCACCAGGCACCAGCGGCACATACTGAAGCCCAAGTGTCACCACCACCTGCCCCCACCAGCCTCAGCAACTACCGTAAACCGTTGACCCGTCGTACTAGAGAGGCTCACCTGGTGATGCAACTGTGACTGCGCCGCCCGGAGGTCAATCGCTTCACCGTCGCCAGTCAATGAGACACCTGTGCCGCTACTCCTCTGCCAGAGCACACACCTGCCCCAGTCTCAGCCGCCTGCGGCACTCTCTCTCCTCTCTCCTCACAACTAATTACCAACACCACAGCTGATCTGAACACTCCAGGGAGATGCTGGGCAAGCTGAGGGGCACAGCTGGGTAGGGGAGCACGGCGGGGAAAGGGATCATGGGTGGGTTGAAACCCAGGGTAAAAAATGGGCACGGGAGAGTGAGGGTAGCAGAGCAAGGTAGGCTGGGGGAGGCGGATCCTGGGGGAGGGGCAGGGGATGATGGGGTGGAGGAATGGATGCTGGGGGTAAGGGAGGGGAAGCTGGGATAGGGGTATGGGTTGATGGGGTGGGGGCGGGGTGGTTGGATGGGGAAGGGATATTGGGGTGGGGACTGGGGGACGGGATGGTGAGGGTGGGAGAAGGGATGCTGGGTTGGGGATGGGATGCTGGGAAGGAGGATGGGTTATTGGGATGGGGGTGGGATGCTGGGAAGGGGATGGGTTATTGGGATGGGGGTGGGATGCTGGGAAGGGGGATGGGTTATTGGGATGGGATGCTGGGGCTGGGAAAGGGATACTGGGGTAAGGAAGGAATGTTGGAATGGGAGACGAGATGCAAGGGATGGGGACGGGATGTAGTGGGCGTGGGACGGGATATTGGGGGTAGCGGACTCCTCATAGTATGTCATACTTAACATGGGACGCCTCATACTACGTCATGCGTATCAAGAGACGCTTCATACTACGTCATACTTATCAAGAGACGCCTCATACTACTTCATACTCGCCTCATGCTATGCCATATATGCCAGGGGGCGCCTCATACTACGTCACACTCACCAGGAAACGTCTCACACTACGTCATACTCACTAGGAAAAGCCTCACACTACGTCATACTCAAAACGGGACGCCTCTTACTATGTCATACTCAACAGTGGACGGTTCACACTACGTCATACTCAACGAAGGACGCCTCACACTAAGTCATACTCATTGGAGGATGTCTCAGACGACGTCATACTCGTCAGGGGACGTCTCACACTACGTCACACTCAACAGGGGACGCATCACACTACGTCATACTCAACGGGGGACGCCTCACACTACGTCATACTCAATAGGGGAAACCTCATACTACGTCACACTCGACAGGGGACGCCTCATACTACGTAATACTCAACAGGGGACGCCTCACACTACATCATACTCAACAGGGGACGCCTCATACTACGTCACACTCAACAAGGGACGCCTCATACTACGTCATACTCAACAGGGGACGCCTTACACCACGTCATACTCAACAGGGGACGCCTCACACTACGTCATGCTCAACAGTGGACGCCTCACACTACGTCATACTGAACAGGGGACGCCTCATACTACGTCATACTCATAGTATTGCAGTGACTGTGACAGGGGGATGAGAATAGTGAGAGGTTAGCATGAGAAGAGTGTGAGTGGCAAGGCTAGCACGACTGCAGCACAGGAAGTGTGACAAAAGGCACTGGGTCACGTCATATCGGTGTGAGAGTGGCACGAAGGAGGAAGAGCTTAGTATGAAGTGTGTTATCACAACAAAGAAGGAAGCTACCGGAAGGATATTACAGTAGAGGGAATAACATGAGGAGAAAATAGACGTTAACAAATAAGGTGTGTAGCAGGAGATGTGATAGAGCGAACGTGACAGATGGGTGTGAGAAAGCAGAATGAGCGAAAGCATTTGATTCAAAAATTGAATGAAGTGCAAAGAGTGAGGCACGGGGCGGTGTCTGAGCAAGGGAGGAAGAGGGGGAACTCAATCTAAGAGAGGCATGAAATACCAAAGTGGCGACCAGACACCACAGAGATCACAGGGGATCAGTGATGAGGCTGTTGTGTGTGTGTGTGTGTGTGTGTGTGTGTGTGTGTGTGTAGGGAGGGGTAGCTGAGGCAGGGAGATGCCACAAGGCCTGGTACCTGTTGCACATGCCGAGGACACTCCACAGGTCAACAGGGCAAGTCTACAGTCGCGACAAACACTGAGGTGGAAGGAACTGTTTCACGTGACCCGACGGTGGGGTAATGATGAAGGCGACAAGCCCAGGTTTACGGTGTAACATCCACAACACCTGGAGGACGGACGTGACCAGGGACGGACATGACCAGGTGCTCCCTAGATCATATGTACCACGTCCTGGGACAAGGTCATGGACACAAGACTGTGACTTGGTACACAAAGAAAGGGGTTAAGAATGTGTTCTATACTCTGTAATACTATCGGCTTATTTGCCGCGGGGGTCCCGATGTGTGGTGAGCTGACACTGGCTGTGTTGTGGGATGCTAGTGGCTATGTGGTGGGGTGCCAGAGGTCCTGTGGTGAGGTGCTAGTGGCTTTGTTGTACGGTGCCAGTGGACGTGTGGTGAGGTGCTAGTGGCTGTGTGGTGGGGTGCCAGTGAATGTGTGGTTGGGTGTGAGTGGATGTGTAGTAGGGTACCAGTGGATATGTGGTGAGGTGCTAGTGGCTGTGTGGTGAGGTGCCAATGGCTCTCTTGAGGGGGTGCCATTGGCTGTGTGGTGGGGTGCTAGTGGCTGTGTGGTGAGGTGCCAATGGCTCTCTTGAGGGGGTGCCATTGGCTGTGTGGTGGGGTGCTAGTGGCTGTGTGGTGGGGTGCTAGTGGCTGTGTGGTGGGGTGCCAATGGCTCTCTTGAGGGGGTGCCATTGGCTGTGTGGTGAGGTGCTAGTGGCTGTGTGGTGAGGTGCCAATGGCTCTCTTGAGGGGGTGCCATTGGCTGTGTGGTGAGGTGCTAGTGGCTGTGTGGTGAGGTGCCAATGGCTCTCTTGAGGGGGTGCCATTGGCTGTGTGGTGGGGTGCTAGTGGCTGTGTGGTGAGGTGCCAATGGCTCTCTTGAGGGGGTGCCATTGGCTGTGTGGTGGGGTGCTAGTGGCTGTGTGGTGGGGTGCTAGTGGCTGTGTGGTGGGGTGCCAGAGGTTGTGTGGTGGGGGTGCTAGTGGCTGTGTGGTGGGAGTGCTAGAGGCTGTGTGGTGGGGTGCTAGTGGCTGTGTGGTGGGGTGCCAGAGGCTGTGTGGTAGAGTGCCAGTGGTTGTGTGGTGGGGTGCTAGTGGCTGTGTGGTGGGGTGCTAGTGGCTGTGTGGTGGGGGTGCTAGTGGCTGTGTGGTGGGGGTGCTAGTGGCTGTGTGGTGGGGTGCTTGTGGTTGTGTGGTGGGGAGCCAGAGGCTGAGTGGTAGGGTGCCAGTGGTTGTGTGATGGGGTGCTAGTAGCTGTGTGGTGGGGTGCCAGTGGTTGTGTGGTGGGGAGCCAGAGGCTGTGTGGTAGGGTGCCAGTGGTTGTATAGTGGGGTGCTAGTAGCTGTGTGGTGGGGTGCCAGTGGTTGTGTGGTGATGGTGCCAGTGGCTGTGTGGTGGGGGTGCCAGTGGCTGTGTGGTGGGGGTGCCAGTGGCTGTGTGGTGGGGGTGCCAGTGGCTGTGTGGTAGGGTGCCAGTGGTTGTGTGGTGGGGTGCCAGTAGCTGTGTGGTTGGTGTGTCAGTGGCTGTGTGGTAGGGGTGCCAGAGGCTGTGTGGTGGTGGGTGCCAGTGGCTGTGATAGGGTTCCAGTGGGTATGTGGTGGGGGGGTTCTAGGGGCTGTGTCGTGGGGGGCTCTGGAGGCTGTGTGTTGGGGGGTTCTAGAGGCTGTGTGGTGGGTGGTTCTAGAGGCAGTGTGGTGGGTGGTTCTAGAGGCAGTGTGGTGGGGGCTCTAGAGGCTGTGCGGTGGGGGGTCTAGAGGTTGTGTGGTGGGGTGCTAGAGGCTTTGTGGTGGGGTGCCAGTGGCTGTGTGGTGTGGGTTCTAGAGGCAGTGCAGTGGGGGTTTCTAAAGGCTGTGTGGTGGGAGTTTTAGAGGCTGTGCGGTGGGGTGCTAGATGCTGTGTGGTGAGGTGCTAGAGGCTGTGTGGTAGGGAGCTAGATGCTGTGTGGTGAGGTGCTAGAGGCTGTGTGGTGGGGAGCTAGATGCTGTGTGGTGAGGTGCTAGAGGCTGTGTGGTGGGGAGCTAAAGGCTGTGCGGTGGGGGGTTTCTAAAGGCTGTGTGGTAGGGGTTCTAGAGGCTGTGCGGTGGGGGTTTCTAAAGGCTGTGTGGTGGGGGTTCTAGAGGCTGTGTGGTAGAATGAGCTCTCTGGGCCATAGGTTCACCTTCAGAACGATGGATAGTATGTAGGGACCACGGAGGGTTATCTACACAACGGCCACACCGAGAGAAATCGTACACTAGTGTACACAGACCCGGATGGAGGAGTGTGGTGAGACTGTACGGAATGGAGCGGGGGAGGGAGGAAGCTGCTGGCGGCCGTGAGGGAGGGACTTCCACAGAGCTAGGCAGGTGTTGGGCCGGCGAGGGGGGGGGGGGGTACCTTGTAGGATGATGGCGTTCAACAGGCGTCTGCTGTGTGTACCGTACCGCTTACTTTTGTAATGATCCGATAGAGTTATGAGGGAGGTACTGCTGCTTCAGTACGAGGGAGGTAAAACAGCTACAGTATGAGGGAGGTAATGCAGGTATAGTATGAGGGAGATAATGCTGCTTCAGTATGAGGGAGGTAAAGCAGCTACAGTATGAGGGAGGTAATGCAGCTGCAGTATGAGAGAAGTAATACACCTTCAGTATACAGGTACAGGAGGAGGTCCAGGATAACAAAGGGCGGGCTAGATAAGGATGACGCTGCTGCACACAGATCATGCCAAGTTAATGAGTTTCAACGGCTCTAGAACCCCAGGACATAGTCAGGACTCGCAGAGGAGCAGTGTAGACCTGCAGGAGGAGGAGGAGGAGGAGGAGGAGGAGGAGGAGGAGAGTGTAGGGTGACGACAGGCGGTAACGTGGCCTGAGCTCTGGGAACCAGAATCTGAAACGTGGTGGAATAATGAGAGGTCAAAAAAGATCCTGTAGGTGTGGCGGGTCTTGCTGTGAGGCAGAGTTCACCAGCCGGGCGAGGTGTGAGGGAGACACATGGGTATGTGGTGTGGAATATTTCAGTTGAGGCTAAGTTGTGGAGGACGACCAATGGATGAAGTGGAAAAGTGAGGAGGTTAAAAAATGGTGTACAAAAAGGGAAGGAAGAGGTGGCTATACATGTGGAAGAGAAGGAAGGGAGGTTCACAAGATCTTGTGGTCATCTGGAAGGGACGGGTGTTGCAGGAGTATACATGAACGACAGGAAAGGAATAGGCGGAAGAGATAGAGAGGCCGGGAGGTGGAGCGTCTCGGTGAGTGAAGGAGTGTGGAGGCGAGGTGGCGTGTCTGGGGCTGTGAGGGGATACAGAAGCGTGGAGGGAAACATCAGGAGGGCAGGCCCTGCTGAACAGCGGTAGATGGCCTACTGGAGATAAGCAGATTGACTGAATTATAGACAGATACATGGCTGAGGACGAGGCACAAACCAGGACACAGACAACTAATGTCTGTTGAGAAATCTGTCTGTCTTTGTACCAACAGGAACACAAGTCGCTTGATGCAGCAAGGTATGGGTGTGGGCGTGGGAGGTGGGAAGGATTTTCCCGTCTCCCTCCTCCACAGTAACTGGCAGTACACCACCTCTACCAAGCCCTCCACCACAGTAACTGTGAGTACATCACCTCTACCAAGCCCTCCACCACAGTAACTGTGAGTACATCACCTCTACCAAGCCCTCCACCACAATAACTGGTAGTGCACCACCTCTACCAAGCCCTCCACCACAGTAACTGGCAGTACACCACCTCTACCAAGCCCTCCACCACAGTAACCGGCAGTACACCACCTCTACCAAGCCCTCCACCACAGTAACTGGCAGTACACCACCTCTACCAAGCCCTCCACCACAGTAACTGGCAGTACACCACCTCAACCAAGCCCTCCACCACAGTAACTGGCAGTACACCATCTCAACCAAGCCCTCCACCACAGTAACTGGCAGTACACCACCTCAACCAAGCCCTCCACCACAGTAACTGGCAGTACACCACCTCAACCAAGCCCTCCACCACAGTAACTGGCAGTACACCACCTCAACCAAGCCCTCCACCACAGTAACTGGCAGTACACCACCTCAACCAAGCCCTCCACCACAGTAACTGGCAGTACACCACCTCAACCAAGCCCTCCACCACAGTAACTGGCAGTACACCACCTCAACCAAGCCCTCCACCACAGTAACTGGCAGTACACCATCTCAACCAAGCCCTCCACCACAGTAACTGGCAGTACACCACCTCAACCAAGCCCTCCACCACAGTAACTGGCAGTACACCACCTCAACCAAGCCCTCCACCACAGTAACTGGCAGTACACCACCTCAACCAAGCCCTCCACCACAGTAACTGGCAGTACACCACCTCAACCAAGCCCTCCACCACAGTAACTGGCAGTACACCATCTCAACCAAGCCCTCCACCACAGTAACTGGCAGTACACCACCTCAACCAAGCCCTCCACCACAGTAACTGGCAGTACACCACCTCAACCAAGCCCTCCACCACAGTAACTGGCAGTACACCACCTCAACCAAGCCCTCCACCACAGTAACTGGCAGTACACCACCTCAACCAAGCCCTCCACCACAGTAACTGGCAGTACACCACCTCAACCAAGCCCTCCACCACAGTAACTGGCAGTACACCACCTCAACCAAGCCCTCCACCACAGTAACTGGCAGTACACCACCTCAACCAAGCCCTCCACCACAGTAACTGGCAGTACACCACCTCAACCAAGCCCTCCACCACAGTAACTGGCAGTACACCACCTCAACCAAGCCCTCCACCACAGTAACTGGCAGTACACCACCTCAACCAAGCCCTCCACCACAGTAACTGGCAGTACACCACCTCAACCAAGCCCTCCACCACAGTAACTGGCAGTACACCACCTCAACCAAGCCCTCCACCACAGTAACTGGCAGTACACCACCTCAACCAAGCCCTCCACCACAGTAACTGGCAGTACACCACCTCTACCAAGCCCTCCACCACAGTAACTGGCAGTACACCACCTCAACCAAGCCCTCCACCACAGTAACTGGCAGTACACCACCTCAACCAAGCCCTCCACCACAGTAACTGGCAGTACACCACCTCAACCAAGCCCTCCACCACAGTAACTGGCAGTACACCACCTCAACCAAGCCCTCCACCACAGTAACTGGCAGTACACCACCTCAACCAAGCCCTCCACCACAGTAACTGGCAGTACACCACCTCAACCAAGCCCTCCACCACAGTAACTGGCAGTACACCACCTCAACCAAGCCCTCCACCACAGTAACTGGCAGTACACCACCTCAACCAAGCCCTCCACCACAGTAACTGGCAGTACACCACCTCAACCAAGCCCTCCACCACAGTAACTGGCAGTACACCACCTCAACCAAGCCCTCCACCACAGTAACTGGCAGTACACCACCTCTACCAAGCCCTCCACCACAGTAACTGGCAGTACACCACCTCAACCAAGCCCTCCACCACAGTAACTGGCAGTACACCACCTCAACCAAGCCCTCCACCACAGTAACTGGCAGTACACCACCACAGTAACTGGCAGTACACCACCACAGTAACTGGCAGTACACCACCACAGTAACTGGCAGTACACCACCACAGTAACTGGCAGTACACCACCACAGTAACTGGCAGTACACCACCACAGTAACTGGCAGTACACCACCACAGTAACTGGCAGTACACCACCACAGTAACTGGCAGTACACCACCACAGTAACTGGCAGTACACCACCACAGTAACTGGCAGTACACCACCACAGTAACTGGCAGTACACCACCACAGTAACTGGCAGTACACCACCACAGTAACTGGCAGTACACCACCACAGTAACTGGCAGTACACCACCACAGTAACTGGCAGTACACCACCACAGTAACTGGCAGTACACCACCACAGTAACTGGCAGTACACCACCACAGTAACTGGCAGTACACCACCACAGTAACTGGCAGTACACCACCACAGTAACTGGCAGTACACCACCACAGTAACTGGCAGTACACCACCACAGTAACTGGCAGTACACCACCACAGTAACTGGCAGTACACCACCACAGTAACTGGCAGTACACCACCACAGTAACTGGCAGTACACCACCACAGTAACTGGCAGTACACCACCACAGTAACTGGCAGTACACCACCACAGTAACTGGCAGTACACCACCACAGTAACTGGCAGTACACCACCACAGTAACTGGCAGTACACCACCACAGTAACTGGCAGTACACCACCACAGTAACTGGCAGTACACCACCACAGTAACTGGCAGTACACCACCACAGTAACTGGCAGTACACCACCACAGTAACTGGCAGTACACCACCACAGTAACTGGCAGTACACCACCACAGTAACTGGCAGTACACCACCACATTTCATTCTCAGATTTAGCATATTTATTTGTGTCTAAAAGTGTGTTTTTGTATTCATGTATGCGTGAGTGTGTATACGTATGTATGCATATATGTGCTCGTCTTTGTGTGTGTGTGTGTGTGTGTGTGTGTGTGTGTGTGTGTGTGTGTGTGTGTGTGTGTGTGTGCGCGCGCAATATGATGGTCAACATAGTTCTCACCAACATACACACAGGAGGGAAGGTAACCATTACAAAACCTCCTGAAGTCAACATAGTGAGGGTAGTATTACAGGCCATCCCCAGCCACAACACTGTACTGCTCACCCAGCAACACAGCATCAGAGACCATCCCCAGCCACAACACTGTACTGCTCACCCAGCAACACAGTATCAGAGACCATCCCCAGCCACAACACTGTACTGCTCACCCAGCAACACAGCATCAGAGACCATCCCCAGCCACAACACTGTACTGCTCACCCAGCAACACAGCATCAGAGACCATCCCCAGCCACAACACTGTACTGCTCACCCAGCAACACAGTATCAGAGACCATCCCCAGCCACAACACTGTACTGCTCACCCAGCAACACAGCATCAGAGACCAT
Organism: Panulirus ornatus; assembly: GCF_036320965.1. Classification (NCBI taxonomy): domain Eukaryota; kingdom Metazoa; phylum Arthropoda; class Malacostraca; order Decapoda; family Palinuridae; genus Panulirus; species Panulirus ornatus. The sequence goes on from NC_092233.1 coordinate 30,810,804, forward strand.
CCCCAGCCACAACACTGTACTGCTCACCCAGCAACACAGTATCAGAGACCATCCCCAGCCACAACACTGTACTGCTCACCCAGCAACACAGCATCAGAGACCATCCCCAGCCACAACACTGTACTGCTCACCCAGCAACACAGTATCAGAGACCATCCCCAGCCACAACACTGTACTGCTCACCCAGCAACACAGTATCAGAGACCATCCCCAGCCACAACACTGTACTGCTCACCCAGCAACACAGTATCAGAGACCATCGCCAGCCACAACACTGTACTGCTCACCCAGCAACACAGTATCAGAGACCATCCCCAGCCACAACACTGTACTGCTCACCCAGCAACACAGCATCAGAGACCATCCCCAGCCACAACACTGTACTGCTCACCCAGCAACACAGTATCAGAGACCATCCCCAGCCACAACACTGTACTGCTCACCCAGCAACACAGCATCAGAGACCATCCCCAGCCACAACACTGTACTGCTCACCCAGCAACACAGTATCAGAGACCATCCCCAGCCACAACACTGTACTGCTCACCCAGCAACACAGCATCAGAGACCATCCCCAGCCACAACACTGTACTGCTCACCCAGCAACACAGCATCAGAGACCATCCCCAGCCACAACACTGTACTGCTCACCCAGCAACACAGCATCAGAGACCATCCCCAGCCACAACACTGTACTGCTCACCCAGCAACACAGCATCAGAGACCATCCCCAGCCACAACACTGTACTGCTCACCCAGCAACACAGCATCAGAGACCATCCCCAGCCACAACACTGTACTGCTCACCCAGCAACACAGCATCAGAGACCATCCCCAGCCACAACACTGTACTGCTCACCCAGCAACACAGCATCAGAGACCATCCCCAGCCACAACACTGTACTGCTCACCCAGCAACACAGCATCAGAGTCCATCCCCAGCCACAACACTGTACTGCTCACCCAGCAACACAGCATCAGAGACCATCCCCAGCCACAACACTGTACTGCTCACCCAGCAACACAGTATCAGAGACCATCCCCAGCCACAACACTGTACTGCTCACCCAGCAACACAGCATCAGAGACCATCCCCAGCCACAACACTGTACTGCTCACCCAGCAACACAGTATCAGAGACCATCCCCAGCCACAACACTGTACTGCTCACCCAGCAACACAGCATCAGAGACCATCCCCAGCCACAACACTGTACTGCTCACCCAGCAACACAGTATCAGAGACCATCCCCAGCCACAACACTGTACTGCTCACCCAGCAACACAGTATCAGAGACCATCCCCAGCCACAACACTGTACTGCTCACCCAGCAACACAGTATCAGAGACCATCCCCAGCCACAACACTTTACTGCTCACCCAGCAACACAGTATCAGAGACCATCCCCAGCCACAACACTGTACTGCTCACCCAGCAACACAGCATCAGAGACCATCCCCAGCCACAACACTGTACTGCTCACCCAGCAACACAGTATCAGAGACCATCCCCAGCCACAACACTGTACTGCTCACCCAGCAACACAGTATCAGAGAACATCGCCAGCCACAACACTGTACTGCTCACCCAGCAACACAGTATCAGAGAACATCGCCAGCCACAACACTGTACTGCTCACCCAGCAACACAGTATCAGAGACCATCCCCAGCCACAACACTGTACTGCTCACCCAGCAACACAGTATCAGAGACCATCCCCAGCCACAACACTGTACTGCTCACCCAGCAACACAGTATCAGAGACCATCCTCAGCCACAACACTCAGCAACACACTTACCGTCCTTGTATTGCCTGTCAGCTGCTTCACTTTAAAGCACCACATGACCTGCAAAACTATCCAAGGGTCACCTTTAAACGCACTTTAAGATCTGTCTATGAAAATGAAAACAGAATCTGAAATTAATCATTGGACTAAAATTTATCCATAATTCGTCAATAATTTAAAGAAAAAACATTCGTGTGGGAATTTACTTTTGTGTAAAGTGAATTATTCTCTTGGTTTTTTGTGAATGTCTGAGAAGTCGAACATGGAGGAGGAACTGTGTAAGAGAGAGATAAGATACCAATAAGATCATGTAATATCTTAAAGGAACAAAGTTACCCCTAAATATTCTGTGACGTGAAAGTGACGTCATCACGCCGGTTGGGCCACGTCATCATCGTTCCGTGGAACAGCCCCTCCCATTGGCTAAAGTCGGAAGGAAGTGACTGGACTCACTCGGTGCGTCACAGCTGCCCCCTGGAGATGCTAGCTGGCTCTATATACTCCAGGGGTGACGGTGCTCTGCGTCGTGTTATCCTACCTCTGTAGAGGGATGACACGAGCCAAAGATTACCTTTGTCAAAATTAATCTTTCGTCAGCGGAGGAAGAAGAGTACAATGTTGGCAAGGATCTTGTTGCCTGAAAGAAGCCCGCCCTACCCTGCTCCCTCAAGAAACGCAGCTTTGCAACTGCAGGAACCGTATATAAGGATACCTGCTCAGGGTTACACAACGTCACCTTGGGCGGGTCTATATAATGAAGAGTTCAGTCACCTCAAACAACGTCTCACTCTAAAGGAGTCTACATTTTCCTGCTACTGGAAGTAGAACATCCTAAGGATGAAGGAGCCTTTAAAAAGGTCCTGGGGCAATGAAGAATAATTATATATATATATATATATATATATATATATATATATATATATATATATATATATATATATATATATATATATATATATAATTTCATTTAATCAAGCCGTGTTCAAGACCACTGCACATCAACTATCTCAAAGCTTTCCACTGCTCTTTTTAGTTGACCATAAGATGTACAGCTGACCATACGATGTACAGCTGACCATATGATGTACAGCTGACCATATGGTGTACAGCTGACCATAAGATGTACAGCTGACCATATGATGTACAGCTGACCATATGGTGTACAGTTGACCAAATGGTGTACAGCCGACCAAATGGTGTACAGCTGACCATACGACGTACAGCTGACCATACGATGTACAGCTGACCATATGATGTACAGCTGACCATAAGATTTACAGCTGACCATATGATGTACAGCTGACCATATGGTGTACAGTTGACCAAATGGTGTACAGCTGACCATACGACGTACAGCTGACCATACGATGTACAGCTGACCATATGATGTACAGCTGACCATAAGATGTACAGCTGACCATTTGATGTACAGCTGACCATACGATGTACAGCTGACCATATGATGTACAGCTGACCATATGGTGTACAGCTGACCATACGATGTACAGCTGACCATATGGTGTACAGTTGACCAAATGGTATACAGCTGACCATATGATGTACAGCTGACCATAAGATGTACAGCTGACCATATGATGTACAGCTGACCATACGATGTACAGCAGACCATAAGATGTACAGCTGACCATACGATGTACAGCTGACCATATGATGTACAGCTGACCATATGGTGTACAGCTGACCATACGATGTACAGCTGACCATATGGTGTACAGTTGACCAAATGGTATACAGCTGACCATATCATGTACAGCTGGCATATGGTGTACGTTTGACAAATGGTGTACAGTTGACCATATGGTGTACATTTAAACATAAGGTGTACAGATGACCATATGGTGTGCAGTTGATCATATAGTGTACAGCTGACCATATGGCGTACAGTTGATAATATAGTGTACAGTTGACTATATGGTGCACAGTTGATCATATGGTATACAGATGACCATATGGTGTACAGATGATCATATTGTGTAAAGTTCATCATATGGTGTACAGGTGACCATATGATGTACAGTTGACCATATAGTGTGCAGGAGACCATATGGTGTAGAGTTGATCATATAGTGTACAGTTGATCATATAGTGTACAGTTGATCATATGGACATCATCACAGTAAGACTAGGTGTGGTCCACCCAACTGGTCATCATCAGAGTAAGACAAGGTGTGGTCCACCCAACTGGTCATCATCAGAGTAAGACAAGGTGTGGTCCACCCACCTGGTCATCATCAGAGTAAGACAAGGTGTGGTCCACCCACCTGGTCATCATCAGAGTAAGACAAGGTGTGGTCCACCCACCTGGTCATCATCAGAGTAAGACAAGGTGTGGTCCACCCACCTGGTCATCTTCAGAGTAAGACATGGTGTGGTCCACCCACCTGGTCATCATCAGAGTAAGACAAGGTGTGGTCCACCCACCTGGTCATCATCAGAGTAAGACAAGGTGTGGTCCACCCACCTGGTCATCATCAGAGTAAGACAAGGTGTGGTCCACCCACCTGGTCATCATCAGAGTAAGACAAGGTGTGGTCCACCCACCTGGTCATCATCAGAGTAAGACAAGGTGTGGTCCACCCACCTGGTCATCATCAGAGTAAGACAAGGTGTGGTCCACCCACCTGGTCATCATCAGAGTAAGACATGGTGTGGTCCACCCACCTGGTCATCATCAGAGTAAGACAAGGTGTGGTCCACCCACCTGGTCATCATCAGAGTAAGACAAGGTGTGGTCCACCCACCTGGTCATCATCAGAGTAAGACAAGGTGTGGTCCACCCACCGGGTCATCATCAGAGTAAGACAAGGTGTGGTCCACCCACCTGGTCATCATCAGAGTAAGACAAGGTGTGGTCCACCCACCTGGTCATCATCAGAGTAAGACAAGGTGTGGTCCACCCACCTGGTCATCATCAGAGTAAGGCATGGTGTGGTCCACCCACCTGGTCATCATCAGAGTAAGACAAGGTGTGGTCCACCCACCTGGTCATCATCAGAGTAAGACAAGGTGTGGTCCACCCACCTGGTCATCATCAGAGTAAGACAAGGTGTGGTCCACCCACCTGGTCATCATCAGAGTAAGACAAGGTGTGGTCCACCCACCTGGTCATCATCAGAGTAAGACATGGTGTGGTCCACCCACCTGGTCATCATCAGAGTAAGACTAGGTGTGGTCCACCCACCTGGTCATCATCAGAGTAAGACAAGGTGTGGTCCACCCACCTGGTCATCATCAGAGTAAGACTAGGTGTGGTCCACCCACCTGGTCATCATCAGAGTGAGACTAGGTGTGGTCCACTACAACAATAACAACCACACTATAATAATTTATCAAGAATCATAACACTCGCTTTTGGTGTTCACTTCCTGGTATTATGAAGCATTCTGACTTATGAGGTAATAGTGAGACCCGTTAAAAGGTGCTCCAGTGGTCATGGTAAGGTCAGGTCAGGTTATGGAGAGACCTGCTGCTAGGTACTAGAGTAGCAGGATAAGGTCAGTTCAGGTCATGAAATGACCTGTTGTCAGGTATTCCAGTGGCATCACTGCTACTCCCCGTGCTACCCCATGACATAGTCAGCTGGCGTCACTGTAGCCCTGCTGAAGTAGCTCTGGAGGAGGACCATGGCTGCGTCTTTGGCTTATGAAGTAAGTTAACCACATTAATTAATGATGTGAGGGGCATGGAAATCAATCTTATCTCCCTGAGATAACAGACTTCCGCATGAGCGCCCCCTCCCTAACCACGGTGGTGAGCCTGGGGCCCAATATTGTGCACTGGGGCCGAATATTGTGTGGTATGGGCCGAATATGCCCATGGGCAATAGAGTGTGTTGTTAGTACGTGAGGTTGAAGACAGGAGTGACGGTGTTGGGGCAGAGTGTAAGGGGGAACCATGGGGAGACGTTGGTTCCTGCAAGACGTTCCTCCCACCCATACACGTAAGTACTGTGAGGTGCCTCCAGTCGTGCATGTGCACTGTGAGGTGCCATCGGTCAAGCATGTGCACTGTGATGTGTACAGATGTACTGTGTGATGCACCCCCTCCCTCCATGTCACCCCCACAGTCCAAGGGGTGAGGCCACAAGCCTCGGGTCGTGGGTTGCCAGGTTTCAGTACGCGGCCGCCTCTACCTCCGCTCCTCTACCTCTTGTGTCATCTCCTGACGCTGGCCCACCCTCCTACTGCAGCGGTGGCACCTGCTGCCGGGCCGAGATGCAGAAGCTGCAAGAGTGAGCGAGCCACTGAGGTGCTAGAGGACTGAATGAGCGGTATGTATGTGGCGCAGGAGTGAGGGTGGCTGAGGGTAGGTGATGCATAAGGTCTCACTCTACCCACTGACCGGCCACCACAGGGTTAATGTCTCCTGGCAGCGAGAGAGCGAGAGAAGTTGACGACTGACTCAGACGGGGTTCAGGCCGAGGTGGCCGGGGAGAGTACCTTCCTCACCAGGTCTCCCCACCCCTGTACACTGCCACGTGTGACCAGCGAAGTGACACAACCAATTTGGTTAAAGAGATATTTTTAGCACAGCGGAGCAGCTCAGGTGTGTGCCATGTGGTGCGGGAGGATGTATGGGATGGAAGTAGGTCTCCCTGGAGACCAAGCCACCCAGCCTCCACTCCATCACCAGAGCCCGCTGCGTCCGCCGTGTGGGTCAACCAGCCTCCTCCTCTTGTGATCCCCTCACCTCACCTCCCTTTGCAGCTCTTCCCCCTTACTCCTTACCTCATAATCCTGCTTCATTCCCCACGCTGGGCCTGATATAAAGTAGGCCCGAGTAACCATGTAAGACTATTATATATATATATATATATATATATATATATATATATATATATATATATATATATATATATATATATTTTTTTTTTTTTTTGCTTTGTCGCTGTCTCCCGCGTTTGCGAGGTAGCGCAAGGAAACAGACGAAAGAAATGGCCCAACCCACCCCCATACACATGTATATACATACGTCCACACACGCAAATATACATACCTACACAGCTTTCCATGGTTTACCCCAGACGCTTCACATGCCTTGATTCAATCCACTGACAGCACGTCAACCCAGGTATACCACCTCGCTCCAATTCACTCTATTCCTTGCCCTCCTTTCACCCTCCTGCATGTTCAGGCCCCGATCACACAAAATCTTTTTCACTCCATCTTTCCACCTCCAATTTGGTCTCCCTCTTCTCCTCGTTCCCTCCACCTCCGACACATATATCCTCTTGGTCAATCTTTCCTCACTCATTCTCTCCATGTGCCCAAACCATTTCAAAACACCCTCTTCTGCTCTCTCAACCACGCTCTTTTTATTTCCACACATCTCTCTTACCCTTACGTTACTTACTCGATCAAACCACCTCACACCACACATTGTCCTCAAACATCTCATTTCCAGCACATCCACCCTCCTGCGCACAACTCTATCCATAGCCCACGCCTCGCAACCATACAACATTGTTGGAACCACTATTCCTTCAAACATACCCATTTTTGCTTTCCGAGATAATGTTCTCGACTTCCAAACATTCTTCAAGGCTCCCAGGATTTTCGCCCCCTCCCCCACCCTATGATTCACTTCCGCTTCCATGGTTCCATCCGCTGCCAGATCCACTCCCAGATATCTAAAACACTTTACTTCCTCCAGTTTTTCTCCATTCAAACTTACCTCCCAATTGACTTGACCCTCAACCCTACTGTACCTAATAACCTTGCTCTTATTCACATTTACTCTTAACTTTCTTCTTTCACACACTTTACCAAACTCAGTCACCAGCTTCTGCAGTTTCTCACATGAATCAACCACCAGCGCTGTAGTCATCAGCGAACAACAACCGACTCACTTCCCAAGCTCTCTCATTCACAACAGACTTCATATTTGCCCCTCTTTCCAAAACTCTTGCATTCACCTCCCTAACAACCCCATCCATAAACAAATTACACACACACACACACACACACACACACACACACACACACACACACACACACATATATATATATATATATATATATATATATATATATATATATATATATATATATATATATATATATATATATGGGGCTTGGGGCTTCTGTAGCGCTTAGGAAGCCGGCCACGTCCACCAGCAGGGACCACAGGCTACAAGCACTGATGCTGGTGTATCTGTCTATGTAGGGAGAGAGCGCAGGGCAAGTGAGCAGCAAGTGTTCGATGTCCTCACTGTGGTAGTTGCCTCATGGACTTGAAGGGTCCTGGGGTATGAAGAACCCGTGTTTGTAGGGTTGTAGTGATGGATGGTTTACAGAGTGTACGCGAGTGTGGTTTGTGATGGGTGTATGTCTGGTGAGGTGGCGGTTGAGACTGAGGTAGGAGGACTGTTGTTTAGCGCTTGCTGGGTCACTCAGGTGTATATTTCTTTTGTCAGTATTGTTTGCCGGAGGACGGGAGGGGAGTTCTGTGAGCATAGGGTGCTGAAGTGCAAAGCAAGAGTAAACTTTATTTTTATCTGGAGACTGGTGGTTAGTTTGGAGGTTTAGTGCTACTGCAAAGAGTTGAGTGCCGAGCATACTGCATATAAAGGTGAAGGCGATGACTGTTTGTGGTTGCCAGGCAGCCAGTGTTGTGTGAGGGACGAGCGGAGATATAGCAGCAGTAACATAGATATGGCAATGTGTAAGGCTGTGGGAGAGCCTCCGTCAAGTACCACCTGGGGTGCCACATGCTGGGATAAAGGTCTGACTCTCTGGTGCACCCTGGGGTCAGCCAGGTGCTCCTACCACAGAGTCAGTCAGCGATAGTGTGCGTCAGGACCAAAGGCCGGGCTGACCACTGGTGCTCCTACCACAGAGCTAGCTGTAGTGAGTGAGTGACGGGGCCACGGGTGGCTAGTTAGAGTGATAAGTGCGACAGGGTCGTGTAAGTGTCACCAGGGCCGTTTAATGTTTTTTATGGATGGGGCGATACGGGAGATGAAGGATGGGCGACCGACCGGTTGTGGGCTGCAGCTGGACCATGCCAGGCCAGACGGAAGCTGCTGCAGCAGCTAGCGATCTCTCGGTGCGCGTTTCGAAGATGGTGAGAGCAAGTGTGAGTAAATGCAAGTTCTGAATAGATTAAGACATGTCTGGGTAATATCTGTCTCAATGGGAAGTAATTAGCAACTTGCTAAGTAGTACATGTACTGGGAAGTGCTGGTCAGTGATTATGGTAGTGGGTAGCCGGCATCTTGAGGGTATAGGATGGCAGTGTAGGTGATGATGGTTTGACAACTGTGGTGGATATGAGAACACGTTATTTTCAGTAGGACGGGGAACCTGCATCATGCAGTACTTGTCCTGACTATAATGACTCGGCTGTAAACTTCACATGCCCAGGTTATGAGTACGTAAGAAAACAAGACCACTAGAGATGAATGTGTAATCAATATGATAAAAAGCACAAGACTCGGTCAAGACTGAGGGTTAACAAGTTTGTGAACTCCTCAGAAGAGTTCCACAGATGAAATGCTCTTCAGATAGGACGAACGTGTTGAACGCAAGGCCGATGATGGTCTGGGGAACATGGATCTGAGGGAGTGAGGTCGAAGGTACGATGAGACGAGGTAAACTAAGGGAGAGACGAAGAGATTCAGTACATACAAGGCTAAACCCTCGAGGTATAGATGAAGACGTGAGCGACATGGTTGGTGATGGCGTCCAGTGAAGAACTTTAGCGTGGCGTGGGACTTCAAGCTAACCTCACGACTTGTCTGATGTGAGAAACATTAATAACTGTGAAGTTAGTATGGCAGATCTGGTCCACCGAGGTCAAGGTTAAATACGGACGAATAGTAAACTTCCACATACCGTAGCCATGGTAAGGGGACTCTAAAGATTATAGACAGATATAGACGTACCAGGTAGTGAGGGGAGCCTCCCGTGGCTACTGTCATGTGGTGTCAGCCAGCTATGACCTGCTGACGACCCCTCATGACACATCATGACGATACACACCTCACACAGACACACATGTCTCTACCCATCTTGATGACTTTACTATATTTAGTACTGGGGGCAAGACAGTGTTGTTTCACGTGTTTCCTTCTTAGAGTATTTCTAAATGAACGGGGTGACAGTGTCCCTACCACGCAACACTACTGGGGCCAGTGTTTCCCAGCGCAGCACTACTGGGGGGTCAGTGTACCCCAGCGCAATATTACTGGGGAATGTTCCCCCCGCGCAACACTACTGGGGTCAGGGACCCCCCCCCCCCTCCGTGCAACACTACTGGGGCCAGTGCTTCCATCGGAAAACACTAACGAACCCATACCCCATCAAACAACACTAATGGGACCATACACCACAAAGAAATAATATTGATGCCATACATCACCAGACGACACCAATGTGACCATACCCCACCAAGCAACACAAATGGAACCATACCCCATCAAGCAATTCAAATGGGGTCATACCTCACTAAGTAGCACTAATGGGTCATACCTCATCAAGCGACACATATGCAGTCATCCCCTATCAATCAACGGTAATGGGATCATACCTCACCGAGCAAAGCTAATAAGGTCATACCTAACCAAGTAATACTGATGGGGTCATAACCCACCAAGTAACACTGATGGGGTCATACCCCACCAAGTAACACTGATGGGTCATACCCACTAAGTAACACTGATGGGGTCATAACCCACCGAGTAACAGTGATGGGGTCATACCCCACCAAGTAACACTGATGGGTCATACCTACTAAGTAACACTGATGGGATCATAACCCACCAAGTAACACTGATGGAGTCATACTCCACCAAGTAACACTGATGAGTCATACCCACTAAGTAACACTGATGGGGTCATAACCCACCGAGTAACAGTAATGGGGTCATACCCACACCAGGTAACAATGAAGGGGGTCATACCCCACACCAGATAACAATGAAGCGGGTCATAACCCATCAATAGGCAATGATGGGGGTCATAACCCAAGTAACACTGATGGAGTCATACTCCAAGTAACACTGATGGGGTCGTAACCCACCAAGTAACAATGATAGGATCATAACCCACCAAGTAACAATGATGGGGCCATAACCCACTCAGCAAAACTGATGGGGTTATACCACCACCAAGTAACAATGAGGGGGTAATAACCCGACAAGTAACATACCCCACTAAGTAACACTGATGGGGGTCATAACCCACCGAGCAACAGTGATGGGGTCATACCTACGCAACACTACTGGGGGTGGGTCATAACCCACCAAGAAACAATGATGGGGTCATAACCCACCAAGTAACGCTGATGGAGTAAAGTCCCACTAAGTAACTGATGGGGCCATAACCCATCAATTTACACTATGGGGTCATAACCCACCAAGTAACACTGATGGGGGTCGTAACACGCCAATTAATACTGATAGGGTCGTAACCCATCGAGTAACACTGATGGAGTCATAATCCACCAAGCAACACTGAAGGGGTCATACCTCACCAAGTAACACTGATAGAGTCATATCCCACCAAGTAACACTGAAGGGGTCATAACCCACCAAGTAACACTGATGGGGTCATACCCCACCAAGGAACACTGAAGGGGTCATACCTCACCGAATAACACTGATGGGGTCATACCCATTAAGTAACGATGATGGGGTCATACCCCACCAAGTAACACTGAAGGGGTCATACCTCACCGAGTAACACTGATGGGGTCATATCCATCAAGTAACACTGATGGGGTCATACCCCACCAAGTAACATTGAAGGGGTCATACCTCACCGAGTAACATTGATGGGGTCATACCCATCAACTATCACTGATAGGGTCATACTTCACCACGTAACTGATGGGGTTATAACCCACCAAGTAACACTGATTGGGTCATATCTCACCAAGAAACACTGATGGGGTCATAACTCACCTAGCAACACTGATGGGGTCATACCTTATGTAACACTGATGGGGTCATAACCCACCAAGTAACACTGAGGGGCTATAACCCACCAAGTAACACTGATGGGGGTCATACCCCACCAAGAAACACTGATGGGGTCATAACTCACCTTGCAACACTGATGGGGTCATACCTTATGTAACACTGATGGGGTCATAACCCACCAAGTAATACTGATGGGATCATACCTCACCGAGTAACAGTGATGGGGTCATAACCATCAAGTAACACTGATGGGGTCATAACCCACCAAGTAACACCGATGGGGTTATATATCAAGTAATAATGATGGGGTCATACCCCACCAAGTAACACTGATGGGGTCATACCCCACCAAGTAACTCTGATGCGGTCATAACCAACAAAGTAACACTAATGGGGTCATAACCCACCAAGTAACAAAGATGGGGTCATAACCCACCAAGGAACACTGATAGGGTCATAACCCACCAAGTAACATTGATGGTGTTATAACCCACCATGTAACACTGATGGGGTCATAACCCACCAAGTATCACTGATGGGGTCATACCTCACCAAGTAACACTTATGAGGTCAAACTGATGGGGTTATAACCCATCAAGTAACACTGATGGGGTCATAACCCACGAAGTATCACTGATGGAGTCATACTTCACCAAGTAACACTTATGAGGTCAAACTGATGGGGTTATAACCCATCAAGTAACACTGATGGGGTCATAACCCACGAAGTATCAATGATAGGGGTCACACCTCACCACGTAACTGATGGGGTTATAACCCACCAAGTTACACTGATTGGGTCATATCTCACCAAGTAACACTGATGGGGTCATAACTCACCAAGTAACAGTGAGGGGCTATAACCCACCAAGTAACAATAATGGGGTCACATCCCACCAAGAAACACTGATGGGGTCATAACTCACCAAGTAACAGTGAGGGGCTACAACCCACCAAGTAACAATGATGGGGTCACATCCCACCAAGAAACACTGATGGGGTCCTACCTCAGCAAGTAAAACACTGATGGGGTTTTAACCCAAGTAACACTGATGGGGTTATAACCTATTAACTAAAAATGATGGGTTATACCTCACCAAGTAACACTGCTGCGGTTATAACCCAAGTAACACTGATGGGGTTATAACCTACCAAGTAACACTGATGGGGTCATATTTCATCAAGTAACACTGATGGGGTTATAACCTAAGTAACAATAATGCGGCTGACTCACCAAGTAACACTGATAGGTTTACACCTCACTAAGTAACACTGTGGGTCATACCTCAGCAAGTAACACTAATGGGGTCACAACCCACCAAGCAACACTGATGGGGTTATAACCCACCAAGAAGCACAAATGGGTTCATAACCTACCAAGTAACACTGATGGGGTCATACCTTACCTAATAACACTGATGGGGTTAACCCAAGTAACAGTGATGGGATCACAACCCACCAAGTAACACTGATGGGTATCTAACCTACCAAGTAACACTAATGGGGATCATACCTCACCAAGCAACACTGATAGTTATAACCTACCAAGTAACACTGATAGTTATAACCTACTAAGTAACATTGATGGGGTCATATCCCATCTAGTAACACTGATGAGGTCATAATCCACCAAGTAACACTGATGGGACCATAACCCACCAAGTAACACTGATGGGGTCATACCCACCAAGTAACACTGATGGGGTTATACCTCACCAAGTAATACTGACGGGTCATACCTCACCAAGTAACACTGATGGGGTCATACCTCGCTAAGTAACACTGATGGGGTCATACCTCACCAAGTAACACTGATGGGGTCATAACCCACCAAGTAACACTGATGGGGTCATACCTCACCAAGTAACACTGATGGGGTCATACCTCACCAAGTAACATTGATGGGGTCATACCTCACCAAGTAACATTGATGGGGTCATAACCCACCAAGTAACACTGATGGGGTCATACCTCGATAAGTAACACTGATGGGGTCATACCTCACCAAGTAACACTGATGGGGTCATAACCGACCAAGTAACATTGATGGGGTCATACCTCACCAAGTAACACTGATGGGGTCATACCTCACCAAGTAACATTGATGGGGTCATACCTCACTAAGTAACACTGATGGGGTCATACCTTACTAAGTAACACTGGTGGGGTCATACCTCACCAAGTAACACTGATGGGGTCATACCTCACCAAGTAACACTGATGGGGTCATACCTCACTAAGTAACACTGATGGGGTCATACCTCACCAAGTAACATTGATGGGGTCATACCTCACCAAGTAACACTGATGGGGTCATACCTCACTAAGTAACACTGGTGGGGTCATACCTCACCAAGTAACACTGATGGGGTCATACCTCACTAAGTAACACTGGTGGGGTCATACCTCACCAAGTAACACTGATGGGGTCATACCTCACTAAGTAACACTGGTGGGGTCATACCTCACCAAGTAACACTGGTGGGGTCATACCTCACCAAGTAACACTGGTGGGGTCATACCTCACCAAGTAACACTGGTGGGGTCATACCTCACTAAGTAACACTGGTGGGGTCATACCTCACCAAGTAACACTGGTGGGGTCATACCTCACTAAGTAACACTGGTGGGGTCATACCTCACCAAGTAACACTGGTGGGGTCATACCTCAATAAGTAACACTGGTGGGGTCATACCTCACTAAGTAACACTGGTGGGGTCATACCTCACCAAGTAACACTGGTGGGGTCATACCTCACCAAGTAACATTGATGGGGTCATACCTCACTAAGTAACACTGGTGGGGTCATACCTCACCAAGTAACACTGGTGGGGTCATACCTCACTAAGTAACACTGGTGGGGTCATACCTCACTAAGTAACACTGGTGGGGTCATACCTCACCAAGTAACACTGGTGGGGTCATACCTCACCAAGTAACACTGATGGGGTCATACCTCACCAAGTAACACTGGTGGGGTCATACCTCACCAAGTAACACTGATGGGGTCATACCTCACTAAGTAACACTGGTGGGGTAGGGAACACCAGTGGTGTGGGAGGATACCTCTGGCACATGACCCAGCCACGGGGGTCTCAGACCAGCCATCTCCCCCAGAAGCACTTAATCCCCGCCCTTTCCCCGGAGCATCCGTTCTCCGTCTCTTCTCCAGTGGTATGTACACACACGGCCCTCCGTGGTGTAGTGGTCAGCGTATCATGATTAAGAACGGACCTGCCACGGGTCGGACCAGCGTGGGTTCGTATCCTGAGCGTGATAGTCGGCCTATACCCAACCCTTTAGGGTACTTTTGCTTAGGCTGGTGTGTGTGTGTGTGTGTGTGTGTGTGTGTGTGTGTGTGTGTGTGTGTGTGTGTGTACTCCACAGGGAGGGAGTCTTACTCTCTTTAAACCCCATTACCAGATCATTCACTACTATCATACAACTTTTTCAGCTTCTGTTTGTCGTCTGCATTCACAGTTTATCACTCAATCTAATTCGCTCATACGCCAATCATCTACTATTAAAGTAATTTTCTTTGAACTTTTCTAATAAGTTTCTAGTTTAAATCATGTTATGGTGTCTGTTTGTTCTATCCTTCCATCTTCCAAAGCACTGTTCATTGTCTACCTCATCTAAATAGTTCAAAGACTTAAATGATGTTGTAAGATCACTCATTCTTCTCTCTTCCATGGTGAACAGTTTTAAGACCTCTAACCATTTCACCTGCAACTCAGCTCTTTTACCTCTGGTACCACCTTTGTTGCCTTATGTAGGATATGAACAGCTGCTTAATATTTCCTTATCCACATACATGAATTGCAGCAGGTGGGACTCTGGCGACAGGTTGGGGACGTTGTCCTGCAGCTCCACTAACACACAAATCCCTGATGCTTATTTAATGTTTGATGATATTCATCACCTTCTTTCCGTGTCTCCCATCCTCATTACTCGACATTTACTCGGGTTGAATTACATCAACCACATATCAGACTTTGGTTTCTCTATTTTCCTTGTTCCCTCCGCTGCCAACATGCGTATCCTCTTGGTCATCCTCCCCTCACTCAACCTCTCCACATGACCAAACCATTGTAGCATATCCCTCAGCTCTCATAATACTCCCTTTACTACAACACCTTTCTCTGAACATCTGATTTCTTATTCGATCAACCCTCCTCACACAATATACTGTCCTCAAAACATTTCATTTCCTATACATTCATCCCGTTCCGTATATTCTGATCTAGGACCCTCGCCTCACAATCATACAACTCACAACAGCGTCGGGACCACCATACCATCGTAGACACCCATTTTGCCCTCACAGACACTGATCTTTCTTCCCATACATTCCTTAATGCGTACAGGACCTTCGTCCCTCTACCCACCATATGAGTGACTTCAGCTGACATGGTTCCATTTGCTGCCATGTCTCCTCCTAGGTATGTAAGACACTCCACTTCTTCAGTTCCTCTCCTGTCAAACTCTCCAAATAACCTCTCTCCCTCCACTGCTAAAATTAACCTTAGTTTAATTCACATTTACTCTCAACCCTCTCTTTCCATACACTCTTCCAGCTACACCAACTTCTGCTTTTTTCACTCGAATCTGCCACCAACACCGTGTCATCAGCATATAGTAACTCAAGTTCCCAGGCACCCCTTAACCCCATGCCACGCACGCTGCAGACCTGCCCCTTCTTGCACCTGCAACAACTCCTCCTCATCCCGTCCTACCCGCACACTCGCCTTACTTCTCGATCAAAACTTCTCACTGCTTGAAGCAGTTTTCCTCCCACATCATATCTACAAGAATCTCTCTCTCTCTCTCTCTCTCTCTCTCTCTCTCTCTCTCTCTCTCTCTCTCTCTCTCTCTCTCTCTCTCTCATAACCTTACACCAAAGCAATTTCGTCAGGAAATACTCACTCAGGAATAGTGTATCATACCCTTGCTACTGGTTGTCGCATAACATTGAAAGAATATATAATTTAGTGAGATTATGCATATTTACATATATGTAGATACATTAATTAAGCCTCAATGTTTCAACACTGGCAGCTACCTCCCAGTACAGCGACCTCCTAGTGCAGTGACCTTCTAGTGCAGCGACCCCCTAGTGAAGCGACCTCCTAGTGCAGCGACCTCTTAGTTCAGCAACCTTCTGGTGCAGCGAACTTCTAGTGCAGTGACCTCCTAGTGCAGCGACCTCCTAGTGCAGGGACCTCCTAGTGCAGTGACCTTCTAGTGCACCGAGCTTCTGGTGCAGCGACCTACTAGTGAAGCGACCTCTTAGTTCAGCGACCTCCTTGTGCAGCGACCTTCTAGTGCAGCGACCTCCTAGTGCAACGACCTTGTAGTGCACCTACCTCCTAGTGCAGTGACCTTCTAGTGCAGCGACCTCTTATTTCAGTGACTTTCTAGTGCAGCGACCTTCTAGTGCAGTGACCTCCTAGTGCAGTGACCTTCGAGTGCAGCTAACTTCGAGTGCAGCGACCTTCCAGTGCAGCGACCTTCCAGTGCAGTTACCTTCTAGTGCAACGACCTTCTAGTGCAGTGACCTCCTAGAGCAGTGACCTTCGAGTGCAGCGACCTTCTAATGCAGCGACCTTCTAGTGCAGTGACCTTCGAGTGCAGCGACCTCCTGGTGCAGCGACCTCCTAGTGCAGCGACCTTCTAGTGCAACGACCTTCTAGTGCAGTGACCTCCTAGAGCAGTGACCTTCTAGTGCAGCTACCTCCTAGTGCAGCGACCTTCTAGTGCAGCGACCTCCTAGTGCAGCGACCTTATAGTACAGTGACCATCTCGGACTGTATCGTGGGCGTTAATGCCTCAGTGAGCTGCAGTGTTCATAATGGACACAAGACCACGTCACGTGTCCCATCCTGGCTCTCTTACAGAAGGAATTCTTGTTTATACTGTGGCAAGTCAGAGACTCTTATATTACATCCTAACCTGTGACCTTGTACCATCGTGCTAAAGGGTCGTACCATCATGCTTAAGAGTTGTACCCTTGTGCTCAAGGGTCGTATCGTCGTGCTTAACGGTCCTACCGTTGTGCTCAAGGGTCGCACCGTTGTACTCAATGGTCGTACCGTTGTACTCAATGGTCGTACCTTCGTTCTTAAAAGTTTGTCGTTGTTCTCAAGGGTCGTATCATCTTACTTAAAGGTTGTGCCGTTGTGCTCAAGGGTCGTACTGTCATGTATGGTATTTCTACAGTGGAGACAATAGAAAGCGGCCTTGTATTCCGTGAGGCAGGCAGGCAGGGGTAACCTCACAGTGAGGCACGTAGGCAGGGGTACCCTCACCATAAGGCAGGTAAGCAGGGGTACCCTCACAGTGAGGCAGGCAGACAAGGGTAACCTCAGTGAGGCAGGTAGGCAGGGGTACCCTCACAGTGAGGCAGGCAGACAGGGGTAACCTCACCGTGAGGCAGGGACGCAGTGGTACCCACACCGTGAGGCAGGCAGGCAGGCTGGGGTACCCTCACAATGAGGCAGGTAGGCAGGTAGGGGTACCATCACCCTGGTAACATTTCCCATGACCCAGGGAGAAGGTCAGACGGTCCTGGGCCAGGAGACCTTGTCCTCCATACGGCCACCATTAGATTGGTCTCTGGTATATTCATAAGCTAAACAAAGGCCTACGGCGATGTATCCGGTCCCTACTTACATAAACAACATTTACAAACTCGTCTCTAGAATCTTCCCATTTACAGATACACTCGCTTTTTTAAATTTGCTTTTTGTAAGTTTTTTACAGTTTAATATTTTTCCAGCGTAATCATAGAGTCGCCTAAAGTGTGACTAAGGTTTAATGCTCTCAAAGACCCAGCGTTTCTCCGACACCAGGAAAGACGCACGACTCATGAGGTAGTAGAGTGGAGTCAGTGTGGACTTGGTGCGCGCCACCAGTCGTGTGAGTCCGGACCCTCTAGGGACTCTCGTGTCATGACAGGCGAGGAGGAGCAACTGGTCGTCCGGTGCAGCACCACCATGAATATAGCTGTCCCCACTGTCAGTGTCCCGTCAGTGTGGTACAGTGCGGACACTGCACCTCGACTGTCCTTCAACTGTGCCACAGGGCGGACATGGTGAGGGGGAGAGAGAGAGATCCTGTCTCTCCCGCAGCTCCCCACGTGATGTCAGTGTCAGGCCGTCCTATCATCACATACGATGGGACGACGCTTGTGAAGGTATGACCACGTCATCAGACCCAAAGGTTGGACCGACGTGTTCAAGGATCTTTCTTACCTTAGTGCTGAAAGGCTCGGTCATACCGTCTCGGTCAAGAGCCATATCGGTCGTGTTAAGGGTCCTACTGTCGTCGCCGTGCTCAAGGATCGAACCATGTTGTTCGAGAGGTTAAATAACCATGTAGAGTTGAGTCATACACTCGCTGAACAAACTATATTCTTGTGTCAATAATTTCTCCTTCGTTCCGGATTAAGAATGTTTGCCTTTCTGTACATAAGAACTGGTACTGTATTTCCCAGCAGAATATTCTCAGTAATAACAGATGAGACGCGAGCTTCTGCATGACTCAACATCAATGAGGAACCTGGTGCCCTGCACACCAAGGGTTATGCCAGCTTCTCCCGGGGCAGTGCCAGTTTCTTTAGGAGCAGTGCCAACTCCTCTAGAAGTAGTGCCAACTCCTCTAAATGTAATGCAGACTCCTCCAGAAGCAGTGCCAAATCCTCCAGGAACAATGCCAGCTCCTCCAGGACCAGTTCCAACCCGACCAGAGGCAGTGCCAACTTCTCCAGGAGTAGCACCAGCTCCTCAAGAGGCGGTGTCAGTTCCTCTTGCAGGAGTTCCAAACCCACCAGGAATAGTGCTAACCCCACTAGGAATAGTACCAACCCCACCAGGAGCAGTACCAACCCCACCAGGAGCAGTTCTAACCCCACCAGGAGCAGTTCCAACCCCGCCAGGAGCAGTTCCAACTCCGCCAGGAGCAGTTTCAATCCCACGAGAACCAGATCGAAACCCACGAGGAGCAGTTCCAACCCCACCAAGAACAGTTCCAACACAATACCTTACATTAGAAAATTCCATGTCACTCGCTTCAAAATCTAGACATGAGGTACTCATAATCACAGGGAAGTAACCCATGAGAAGGATTTGACTTCATCATATACAACACCAACTGTTGTCTGGTTGATCCACCTAGACTCATCACCAGGCGACCTGACCTCCACCGCCGGGTCACAACATATAGAGTGTAGCCTCACCTGGTGCCTACATGTGTATAATGTGGTCACCTGATGACTTCACCTTCACAGTACGGTAACTAAAGCATCAAGTTGACGTATGAACTGATGAGGTGACAGTAACTCGCACACTGGACCTGAGGAGTCCCTGGTGCTGAGGGAAGAACAGGTGAGATGACAGTAACTCATAGGAGGGACCTGAGGAGTCCTTGGTGCTGAGAGAGGAACAGGCGAGGTGACAGTAACTCACAGGAGGGACTTGAAGAGCCCTTGGTGCTCAGGGAGGAACAGGCGAGGTGACAGTAAAACACGAGGGGCCTGATGAACCTCTGTTGCTGAGGGAGGAAGATGTGAGGTGACAGTAACTCACACGAGGGACCTGAGGAACCCCTGGTGCTGAGGGAGGAACAGGTGAGGTGACAGTAACTCACAGGAGGGACCTGATGAACGTCTGTTGCTGAGGGAGGAAGAGGTGAGGTGACAGTAACTAACACAAGGGACCTGAGGAACCCCAGGTGCTGAGGGAGGAACAGGTGAGGTGACAGTCACTCACACGAGGGACCTGAGGAACCCCTGGTGCTGAGGGAGGAACAGGTGAAGTGAGGGACGACCACAAATCAGTAGCACGACCAAGAGAAACGCGTTTCACCAGGAAGGCCGACCTCTGACCCCCGTCATCCTTGGAATCATCACAATCATTGGTCACCAGTACATCGAACGGTACCAGCCAGCGTCCAGGTCACAGTGATCAGGGAAATGTAAGTGAGTTATTGACTGAGGTGCTTGTGGATGAGAATACAAGACTGATAGAGGTAATTGAGCTTCAGAGATAGTGGTAATGACAATGAGCTTTAGAGATAGTGGTAATGATAATGGGCATCTGAGATAGTGGTAATGACAATGAGCTTTAGAGATAGTGGTAATGATAATGGGCTTCTGAGATAGTGGTAATGATCATGAGCTTTAGAGATAGTGGTAATGAGCATGAGCTTTAGAGATAGTGGTAATGAGCATGAGCTTCAGAGATAGTGGTAATGATCATGAACTTTAGAGATAGTGGTAATGAGCATGAGCTTTAGAGATAGTGGTAATGATAATGGGCTTCTGAGATAGTGGTAATGATCATGAGCTTTAGAGATAGTGGTAATGATCATGAGCTTTAGAGATAGTGGTAATGATCATGAGCTTCAGAGATAGTGGTAATGATCATGAGCTTTAGAGATAGTGGTAATGAGCATGAGCTTTAGAGATAGTGGTAATGATAATGGGCTTCTGAGATAGTGGTAATGATCATGAGCTTTAGAGATAGTGGTAATGACAGTAAGTTTTAGAGATTGTTATAATGGCAATGAGCTTTAGAAATAGTGGTAATGACAATGAGCTTTAGAGATAGTGGTAATGATCATGAGCTTTAGAGATAGTGGTAATGATCATGAGCTTTAGAGATAGTGGTAATGATAATGGGCTTCAGAGATAGTGGTAATGATCATGAGCTTTAGAGATAGTGGATAATGGCTTCAGAAAGGTGGTAATGATCATGAGCTTTAGAGATAGTGGTAAATGATCATGAGGCTTTAGAGATAGTGGTAATGATAATAGGCTTCTGAGATAGTGGTAATGATCATGAGCTTTAGAGATAGTGGTAATGACAGTAAGTTTTAGAGATTGTTATAATGGCAATGAGCTTTAGAGATAGTGGTAATGACAATGAGCTTTAGAGATAGTGGTAATGACAATGAGCTTTAGAGATAGTGGTAATGATCATGAGCTTTAGAGATAGTGGTAATGACAATGAGCTTTAGAGTTAGTGGTAATGATCATGAGCTTCAGAGATAGTGGTAATGACAACGAGTTTTAGAGAGAGTGGTAATGACAACGAGTTTTAGGGATAGTGGTAATGATCATGAGCTTTAGAGATAGTGGTAATGACCATGAGGTTTAGAGATAGTGGTAATAATCATGAGATTTAGAGATAGTGGTAATGACCATGAGTTTAGAGATAGTGGTAATTATCATGAGATTTAGAGATAGTGGTAATGATCATGAGCTTCAAAGATAGTGGTAATGATCATGAGCTTCAGAGATAGTGGTAATGACAATGATTTTTAGAGGATAGTGGTAATGATCATGAGCTTTAGAGACATGTAGATGACAAAGAGCTTCGAGATAGTGGTAATGATCATGAGTTTCATAGATAGTGGTAATGATCATGAGCTTCATGGATAGTGGTAATGATCATGAGCTTTAGAGGACAGTGGTAATGGACAATGAGCTTTCGAGATAGTGGTAAGATATGAGCTACAATGGATAGTGGGTAATGATCATGAGCTCCATGGATAGTGGTAATGATCATGGAGCTTTAGTGGTAATGATATGAGCTTTAGAGATTGTGGTAATGATCATGAGCTTTAGAGATAGTTGGTAATGATCATGAGCTTCAGAGATAGTGGTAATTGATCATGAGCTTCAGAGATAGTGTAATGATCATGAGCTTCAAAGATAGTGGTAATGACAATGAGCTCTAGAGATAGTGGTAATGATCATGAGCTTTAGAGATTAGTGGTAATGATCATGAGCTTCAGAGATAGTGTAATGATCATGAGCTTTAGAGATAGTGGTAATGATCATGAGCTTTAGAGATAGTGGTAATGACAACGAGTTTTAGGGATAGTGGTAATGATCATGAGCTTCAGAGATAGTGGTAATGATCATGAGCTTTAGAGATAGTGGTAATGACCATGAGGTTTAGAGATAGTGGTAATGATTCATGAGCTTTAGAGGATAGTGGTAATGATCATGAGCTTTTGAGATAGTGGTAATGACCATGAGGTTTAGAGATAGTGGTAATGACCATGAGGTGAGCTTTAGAGATAGTGGTAATGACATGAGTTTAGAGATAGTGGTAATTAATCATGAGATTTAGAGATAGTGGTAATGATCATGAGCTTCAAAGATAGTGGTAATGATCATGAGCTTTAGAGATAGTGGTAATGACCATGAGGTTTAGAGATAGTGGTAATAATCATGAGATTTAGAGATAGTGGTAATGATCATGAGCTTCAAAGATAGTGGTAATGATCATGAGGTTTAGAGATAGTGGTAATGACCATGCATGAGCTTCAAAGATAGTGGTAATGATCATGAGCTTCATGGATAGTGGTAATGATAATGGCTTCTGAGATAGTGGTAATGATTATGAGCTTCATGGATAGTGGTAATGATAATGGCTTCTGAGATAGTGTAATGATCATGAGCTTTAGAGTTAGTGGTAATGATCATGAGCTTCATGGATAGTGGTAATGACAATGAGCTCTAGAGATAGTGGTAATGATCATGAGCTTCATGGATAGTGGTAATGACCATGAGGTTTAGAGATAGTGGTATTGATCATGAGCTTTAGAGATTGTGGTAATGATCATGAGCTTCATGGATAGTGGTAATGACAACGAGTTTTAGAGATAGTGGTATTGATCATGAGCTTCATGGATAGTGGTAATGACAACGAGTTTTAGAGATAGTGGTATTGATCATGAGCTTCATGGATAGTGGTAATGACAACGAGTTTTAGAGATAGTGGTTAATGATCATGAGCTTTAGAGATTGTGGTAATGATCATGTGCTTTAGAGATAGTGGTTAATGATCATGAGCTTCATGGATAGTGGTAATGATCATGTGCTTTAGAGATAGTGGTTAATGATCATGAGCTTCATGGATAGTGGTAATGATAATGGGCTTCAGAGATAGTGGTAATTGATCATGAGCTTCAGAGATAGTGTAATGACAATGAGCTCTAGAGATAGTGGTAATGACAGTAAGTTTTAGAGATTGTTATAATGGCAATGAGCTTTAGAGATAGTGGTTAATGATCATGAGCTTCATGGATAGTGGTAATGACAACGAGTTTTAGAGATAGTGGTATTGATCATGAGCTTCAAAGATAGTGGTAATGAGCATGAGCTTTAGAGATTGTGGTAATGATCATGTGCTTTAGAGATAGTGGTAATGATCATGAGCTCAGAGATAGTGGTAATGATTCATGAGCTTTAGAGATTAGTGGTAATGATCATGAGCTTCAAAGATAGTGGTAATGATATGAGCTTTAGAGATAGTGTAATGATCATGAGCTTCAGAGATAGTGGTAATGATCATGAGCTTCAAAGATAGTGGTAATGACCATGAGGTTTAGAGATAGTGGTAATGAGCATGAGCTTTAGAGATAGTGGTTATGATCATGAGCTTTTGAGATAGTGGTAATGATATGAGCTTTAGAGATAGTGGTAATTGATCATGAGCTTTAGAGATAGTTGGTAATGATCATGAGCTTTAGAGGATAGTGGTAATGATTATGAGCTTCATGGATAGTGGTAATGATATGAGCTTTAGAGATAGTGGTATTGATCATGAGCTTTAGAGTAGTGGTAATGATCATGTGCTTTAGAGATAGTGGTAATGATAATGGGCTTCTGAGATTGTGGTAATGATCATGTGCTTTAGAGATAGTGGTAATGATCATGTGCTTTAGAGATAGTGGTAATGATATGAGCTTTAGAGATAGTTGGTAATGATCATGAGGTTTAGAGATAGTGGTATTGATCATGAGCTTTAGAGATAGTTGGTAATGATCATGAGCTTTAGAGTTAGTGGTAATGATCATGAGCTTTAGAAGATAGTGGTAATGACAACGAGTTTTAGGGATAGTGGTAATGATCATGGCTTTAGAGATAGTGGTAATTGATCATGAGCTTCAAAGATAGTGGTAATGATAATGGCTTCTGAGATAGTGGTAATGACCATGAGGTTTAGAGATAGTGGTAATGATAATGGGCTTCTGAGATAGTGGTAATGATTATGAGCTTCATGGATAGTGGTAATGACCATGAGGTTTAGAGATAGTGGTAATGATCATGAGCTTCAAAGATAGTGGTAATGAGCATGAGCTTTAGAGATAGTGTAATGATCATGAGCTTTAGAGGATAGTGGTAATGATTATGAGCTTCATGGATAGTGGTAATGATATGAGCTTTAGAGATAGTGGTATTGATCATGAGCTTTAGAGGATAGTGGTAATGATCATGAGCATTAGAGATAGTGGTAATGAATCATGAGCTTTAGAGATAGTGGTAATGATTCATGAGCTTTAGAGATTGTGGTAATGATCATGGCTTTAGAGATAGTGGTAATGACAATGAGCTTTAGAGATAGTGGTAATGATCATGAGCTTTAGAGATAGTGGTTATGATCATGAGCTTTTGAGATAGTGGTAATGATAATGGGCTTCTGAGATAGTGGTAATGAATCATGAGCTTTAGAGGATAGTGGTAATGATAATGGCTTCTGAGATAGTGGTAATGACAACGAGTTTTAGAGAGAGTGGTAATGACAACGAGTTTTAGAGATAGTGGTAATGATAATGGCTTCTGAGATAGTGGTAATGACAACGAGTTTTAGAGAGAGTGGTCTCCCGCGTTAGCTTCCCGCCCAGGCAAGTCTCCCGCGCTAGCCTCCCGCCCAGGTCCTTTTGTCCAGGCTTCCCGCCCAGGCAGGTCTCCCGCGCTAGCTACCCGCCCACTCAAGTCTCCCGCGCTAGCTTCCCATCCAGGCGGGTCTCCCGCGCTAGCCTCCCGCCCACTCAAGTCTCCCGCGCTAGCTTCCCATCCAGGCGGGTCTCCCGCGCTAGCCTCCCGCCCAAGCCTTGCGCCCTCAGACTCTAACTCTTGACAAGGTCGCGCGATACAGCAGCTGTTTCCTCAGATGGGAAGATCTATATGAAAATATCCCACAATCATTCGTGAATCTTTAGTCCTCATTCGCAAAGCTTCATTCATCAAGGGTAAACTTTTACTACTCATTCGTGAATCCTTACTCCTAATTCGTAGACCCTTACTCCTCATTCGTAGACCCTTACTCATTCGTAGATCCTTACTCATTCATAGACCCTTACTCCTCATTTGTAGACCCTTACTCCTCATTCGCAGATCTTTACTCCTCATGGACCATTACTGCTCATTCGTAAAGCCTTACTCCACATTCGTTGACCCTTACAACTCATTCGTTAACCCGTACTCCTCATTCGTGTACCCTTAATCCT
This sequence comes from Panulirus ornatus, assembly GCF_036320965.1. Taxonomy (NCBI): domain Eukaryota; kingdom Metazoa; phylum Arthropoda; class Malacostraca; order Decapoda; family Palinuridae; genus Panulirus; species Panulirus ornatus. Next base: position 30,836,839 of record NC_092233.1, read on the forward strand.
CATTCGTAGATTTTTACTCCTCATTCGTGAACCCGTACTCTTCATTCGTAGACCCTCAATATTCGTGGACCCTTACTCCTCATTCGTAGACCCTCCACATTCAAGACTCTTCCTCCTCATTTCAACCATAAGATTTCCCTCATTTCTACACCAATGTGTTCCACTGCTCACACTGGACGTGCACACAGTGTCTTCCTGTTCAATTGTACATACAACCTTACACTGGCCGTTGTTCGTCTGGTGTTGTACACAAATACTTTCATTACTTGTCATTCAATGCTCATTTTTCCTCCCTCTGTCTCCCTTTTGGTTCCCTCCCATACATCTCGCCTCTCTCTGTTCTGGTTCAAGGTCACTGCTCGGGTCGGGTCACGTTGGGTCGGGGGTTTCAGGTCTCTACACTCCCTGTACTGTACAATAGTCTATGGGTCACAGATTGTACAATTGTACATAATTTTGTGGGTCAGATTGTTACCCTGGCCCCTTTGAACACTTAACACTACTTCAAGTGTACTTAAACTTTTCTTTTACTTTTTCACTTATTCTCTCCACTACACACTTAAGAGGCCAGACCTTCAGACCCTTGCGTAGTACCGTTGTGTTAAGTGTCGTATGTCGCCGTGCTCAAGTGTCGTCTACCATCGTGTTCTATGGTCGTACCGTCCTTCCATAAGGTACATTAAGCCTTGTGTACCACACAACAGATGGCAATGCAGTTCTACATAAGGTCGTGTTGGCCACAAGACGGTACGACCCTTGGGCATGACGGTACGATGTTTGAGCGCGACGATACGACCTTGGGTGATGACCTAATCGTTGACCTGACCATCGTATCCAGGAGTCGAACTGAAGCTAACGCATGACCCTCGTATGTATGAACGTGTATACGTGTGTGTGTGTGTGTGTGTGTGTGTGTGTGTGTGTGTGTGTGTGTGTGTGTGTGTGTGTGCAGATATAGGGTGCTTTAGTCTGGTTGGTGTACGAAGTGAGAGGGTCTGGGAGAATGGTTTGGTAAACAGAGAAGAGGTAGTGAAAGCTTTGCAGAAGATGAAAGCCGGCAAGGCGGCGGGTTTGGATGGTATTGCAGTGGAATTTATAAAAAAAAAAAAAAAAGGGGGGGGACTATGTCGTTGATTGGTTGGTAATGACATTCAGTGTATGTATGGACTATGGTGAAGTGCCTGAGGATTGGCGGAATGCATGCATAGTGCCACTGTACAAAGGCAAAGGATGTAAAGGTGAGTGTTCAAATTACAGAGGCACAAGTCTGTTGAGTATTCCTGGAAACTTATATGAGAGGGTATTGACTGAAGAGGGTAAAGGCTTGTACAGAGCATCAGAGTGGGGAAGAGCAGAACGATTTCCGAAGTGGTAGAGGATGTGTGGATCAGATGTTTGCTTTGAAGAATGTATGTGAGAAATACTTAGAAAAACAAATGAATTTGTTTTTAGCATTTATGGATCTGGAGAAGTCTTATCATAGGGTTGATAAAGATGCTTTGTGGAAGGTTTTATGAGTATATGGTGTGGGAGGTAAGTTGCTAGAAGCAGTGAAAAGTTTTTACCAAGGGTGTAAGGCATGTGTACGAGTAGGAAGAGAGGAGAGTGATTGGTTCCAAGTGAAGGTCGGTCTGCGGCAGGGGTGTGTGATGTCCCCGTGGTTGTTTAATTTGTATATGGATGGGGTAGTTAGGGAGGTAAATGCAAGAGTTTTGTAGAGATTGGCGAGTATGCACTCTGTTGTGGATGAAAGGGCCTGGGAAATGAATCGGTTGCTGTTTGCCGATGATACAGCTCTGGTGGCTGATTCGTGTGAGAAACTGCAGAGGTTGGTGACTGAGTTTGTAAAGTATGTGAAAGGAAAAAGTTGTGAGTAAATGCGAATAAGAGCAAGGTTATTGGATTCAATAGGGTTGAGGGACAGGTTAACTGGGATGTAAGTTTGAATGGAGAAAAATTGGAGGAAGTGAAGTGTTTTAGGTAGCAGCGGATGGAACCATGGAAGCGGAAGTGAGTCACAGGGTGGGGGAGGGGGCAAAGGTTCTGGAAGCGATGAAGAGTGTGTAGAAGGGGAGAACGTTATCTCTGAGAGCAGAAATGAGTATGTTTGAAGGAACAGTGGTTCCAACAATGTTATATGGTTGCGAGGCATGGGCTATAAATAGGGCTGTACGGAGAGACAATGTGTTGGAAATGAAATGTTTGTGGACAATATGTGGTGTGAGGTGGTTTGATCGCGTAAGTAATGTAAGGGTAAGATAGATGTGTGGAAAAAAATAGCAGAAGAGGGTGCGTTGAAATGGTTTGGACATATGGAGAGAATGAGTGAGGAAAGATTGACAAAGAGGATATATGTGTCAGAGGTGGATGGACGAAGGAGAAGCGGGAGACCAACTGGAGGTGGAAGGATGGCGTGAAAAAGATTTTGAACGATCGGGGCCTGAACATACAGGGGGTTGAGAGGCGTGCAAGGAATAAATTGGAATGATGTGGCATACTGGGGTCGATTTGCTGTCAATGGAATGAACCAGGGCATGTGAAGCGTCTGGGGTAAACCATGAAAGGTTCTGTGGGGCCTGGATGTGGAAAGGGAGCTGTGATTTCGGTGCATTAAACATGACAGCTAGAGACTGAGTGTGAACGAATGTGGCCTTTTCATCTGTGGTCCCGGCGCTACCTCTCTGAGGCAGGAGATGGCAATGCTGTTTTTCTTGTGTGGCGGGGTAGCGACAGGAATGGATCAATGCAAGCAAGTATAAATATGTACATGTATATGTACGTAATGTCTGCGTATGTGTGTGCATATCCTAGCTGTTGGAGGTTTGTATATGTATATGTATGTATATGTGCGTATGTGGGCGTTTATGTACACATATGTGTATATGAGTGGATGGACCATTGTTTGTCTGTTTCCTGGAACTACCTCGCTGACGCGGGAAACAGAAATTATGTATAATAAATAAAATGATAATAATATATATATATATATATATATATATATATATATATATATATATATATATATATATATATATATATTCATACTATTCACAATTTCCCGCGTTAGCGAGGTAGTGTTAAGAACAGAGGACTGGGCCTCTGAGGGAATATCCTCACCTGGCCCCCTTCACTGTTCCTTCTTTTGGAAAATTGAAAAAAAAAATGAGAGGGGAGGATTTCCAGCCCCCCGCTCCCTCCCCTTTTAGTCGCCTTCTACGACACGCAGGGAATACGTGGGAAGTATTCTTTCTCCCCTATCCCCAGGGATAATATATATATATATATATATATATATATATATATATATATATATATATATATATATATATATAGAGAGAGAGAGAGAGAGAGAGAGAGAGAGAGAGAGAGAGAGAGAGAGAGAGAGAGAGAGAGAGAGAGAGAGAGAGAGAGAGAGAGAGAGACTAATAAGTAATGTAGATGAACATGAAGACTGTCACTGATGCATGAAGCAGCAGATAACAATCATTCTTTTCCACCTACGTTGCTAACCTAACCAGAGGCAACTCATGCCGTTATAATGTCCTGATATACCAAGGAGTGGGAGACGTCATCCACCGAACCCCCACTCCACCACCACCACCACAACGGCTGAGACTGCGTATCTATCTATCGACTTACGATTAAAAAATATCTTTCTAATGCGAGATGAACTGTGATGTGGTGAGGGGGGAGGGGTGCAGGAGGTAGGGGGGGGGAGAAGCAAGACACATGTGTAGTCAATATTACCTTCATTATTCACTCATTTCCCCAACCACGTCCACCAACCCATCCTCCCTCATTCATGGGTCATCTATACATGCATCGCGAAAACAACAACAACAACACGTTGCTGGTTGCCTGGTGTACCGGGGTGGGTCGTATCACCCACCCTCCCACCTCCCCCTCAGGAGGTGGGTGATTGCTATTCGTGATTATCATTCGTGTGCTACGGAGGAAGAGTTACACCCTCGTGTTGCATCGTCTCATATCTTGTATATATGTAGCATGTCTGCTCCTATGTATGTAAACACACACACACACACACACACACACACACACATACCCCTAGCTTATGCCAGGTACCCATTCTATCGACCAGCCCCTTGGGGGAGATGAACAGCTGGGTGAACTGTGGATCGGCTGCCGTCACCAGGATTCGAACCTACCCGTGTTTGATCCCACGCGTGACGGTCAGTAACAATATCCACTACACCACGGAGGTCTGTGTGTGCGTGCGCGCGCGCGTGTGTGCATATAAATACGTACATGACACATACCGATAAACATATAAATACGTACATGACACGTACCGATAACCATACATGGGAACGAGATACTCAGTCTGTGATGATTTCCTCCCAACATTAGTGACTGGTCAGTGTGAGCCAGACCTCGTCGCTGGCCTACGTCACACATAGGTATTCCGTAAGTGATCAAATGGTCATCATCTCTGTGCTCCATAGCCGAGTGGTCAACATACCCAGCTTCTACACTGGTGGGGCCAGTTCGAATTTTGCTGTTACAGGATTATATATATATATATATATATATATATATATATATATATATATATATATATATATATATATATATATATTTTCTTTTTCTTTCAAACTATTCGCCATTTCCCGCATTAGCGAGGTAGCGTTAAGAACAGAGGACTGGGCCTTTGAGGGAATACCCTCACCTGGCCCAATTCTCTGTTCCTTCTTTTGGGAAAAAAAAAAAAAAAAAAAAAAAAAAAACGAGAGGGGAGGATTTCCAGCCCCCCGCTCCCTCCCCTTTTAGTCGCCTTCTACGACACGCAGGGAATACGTGGGAAGTACTCTTAATCCCCTATCCCCAGGGATCATATATATATATATATATATATATATATATATATATATATATATATATATATATATATATATATATATATATATATATACATACGTGTACGTGTAGGAAGAGAGGAAAGTGATTGGTTCTCAGTGAATGTAGGTTTGCGGCAGGGGTGTGTGATGTCTCCATGGTTGTTTAATTTGTTTATGGATGGGGTTGTTAGGGAGGTGAATGCAAGAGTTTTGGAAAGACGGGCAAGTATGAAGTCTGTTGTGGATGAGAGAGCTTGGGAAGTGAGTCAGTTGTTGTTCGCTGATGATACAGCGCTGGTGGCTGATTCATGTAAGAAACTGCAGAAGCTGGTGACTGAGTTTGGTAAAGTGTGTGAAAGAAGAAAGTTAAGCGTAAATGTGAATAAGAGCAAGGTTATTAGGTACAGTAGGGTTGAGGGTCAAGTCAATTGGGAGGTAAGTTTGAATGGAGAAAAACTGGAGGAAGTAAAGTGTTTTAGATATCTGGGAGTGGATCTGGCAGCGGATGGAACCATGGAAGCGGAAGTGAATCATAGGGTGGGGGAGGGGGCGAAAATCCTGGGAGCCTTGAAGAATGTGTGGAAGTCGAGAACATTATCTCGGAAAGCAAAAATGGGTATGTTTGAAGGAATAGTGGTTCCAACAATGTTGTATGGTTGCGAGGCGTGGGCGATGGATAGAGTTGTGCGCAGGAGGGTGGATGTGCTGGAAATGAGATGTTTGAGGACAATGTGTGGTGTGAGGTGGTTTGATCGAGTAAGTAATGTAAGGGTAAGAGAGATGTGTGGAAATAAAAAGAGCGTGGTTGAGAGCGCAGAAGAGGATGTTTTGAAATGGTTTGAGCACATGGAGAGGATGAGTGAGGAAAGATTGGCCAAGAGGATATATGTGTCGGAGGTGGAGGGAGCAAGGAGAAGAGGGAGACCAAATTGGAGGTGGAAAGATGGAGTGAAAAAGATTTTGTGTGATCGGGGCCTGAACATGCAGGAGGGTGAAAGGAGGGCAAGGAATAGAGTGAATTGGAGCGATGTGGTATACCGGGGTTGACGTGCTGTCAGTGGATTGAATCAAGGCATGTGAAGCGTCTGGGGTAAACCATGGAAAGCTGTGTAGGTATGTATATTTGCGTGTGTGGACGTATGTATATACTTGTGTATGGGGGGGTTGGGCCATTTCTTTCGTCTGTTTCCTTGCGCTACCTCGCAAACGCGGGAGACAGCGACAAAGTATAAGAAAAAAAAAAAAAAAAAAACATATATATATATATATATATATATATATATATATATATATATATATATATATATATATATCCCTGGAACAGGGGTGAAAGAATACTTCCCACGCATTCCCAGAGTGTCTTAGATGGCGACTAAAAGGGACGGGAGCTGGGGATAGAAACCCTCCCCTCCTTGTATTTTAACTTTATAAAGGGGGAAACAGAAGGAGTCACGCGGGGAGTGTTCATCCTCCTCGAAGGCTCAGATTGGGGTGTCTGTGTGTTGATGTAACCAAGATGAGAAAAAAGGAGAGATAGGTAGTATGTTTGAGGAAAGGAACCTGGATGTTTAGGCTCTGAGTGAATCGAAGCTCAAGGGTAAAGGGGAAGAGTGGTTTGGGAATGTTCTCTGAGTAAAGTCAGGGACTGGTGAGAGGACAAGAGCAAGGGAAGGAGTAGCACTACTCCTGAAACAGTTGTTGTGAGAGTATGTGATAGAGTGTTAGAAGGTAAACTCTAGATTGATATGGGTAAAACTGAAAGTGGATGGAGAGAGATGGGTGATTATTGATGCCTATGCACCTGGGCATAAGAAGAAAGATCATGAGAGGCAACTGTTCTGGGAGCAGCTGAGTGAGTATGTTGGCAGTTTTGATGCACGAGACAGGGTTATAGTGAGGGTGATTTGAATGCAAAGGTTAGTAATGTGGTGGTTCAGGGAATAATTAGTGTACATGGGGTGTTCAGTGTTGTAAATGGAAATGATGAAGAGCTTGTAGATTTGTGTGCTGAAAAAGGACTGGTGATTGGGAATACCTGGTTTAAAAAGCGAGATATACATAAGTTTACGTATATAAGTAGGAGAGATGGCCAGAGAACGTTATTAGATTACGTGTTAATGATAGGCGCATGAAAGAGAGACTTTTGGATGCAAATGTGCTGAGAGGTGCAACTGGAGGGATGTCTGATCATTATCTTGTAGAGGCGGTGAAATTTTGTAGAGGTTTTCGGAAAAGAAGAGAAAATGTTGGGGTGAAGAGAGTGGTGAGAGTAAGTGAGCTTGGGAAGGAGACTTGTGTGAGGAAGTACCAGGACAGACTGAGTGTAGAATGAAAAAAGGTGAGAGCAAAGGACGTAAGGGGAAAGGAGAGGAATGGGATGTATTTAGGGAAGCAATCATGGTTTGCGCAAAAGATGCCTCTGTTATGAGAAGCGTGGGAGGTGGGCAGATTAAAAAGGGTTGTGAATGGTAAGATGAAGAAGTAAGATTATTAGGGAAAGAGAAGAGAGAAGCATTTGGACGATTTCTGTAGGATAATAGTGCAAATAACTGGGAGATGTATAAAAGAAAGAGGCAAGTGGTCATGAGAAAGGTGCAAGAGGTGAAAAAGAGGGCAAATGAGAGCTGGAGGAAGAGAGTATCATTAAATTTTAGGGAGAACTAAAAGATGTTTTGGAAGGACGTGAATAAAGTGCGTAAAACAAGAGAACAAACGGGAACATCGGTTGGGGCCAATGGGGAGGTAATAACAAATAGTGGTGATGTGAGGAGATGGAGAGAGTATTTTGAAGGTTTGTTGAATGTGTTAGATGATAGAGTGGCAGATATAGGGTGTTTTGGGCGAGGTGGTGTGCGAAGTGAGAAGGTCAGGGAGAATGGTTTGGTAAACAGAGAAGAGCAGAAAAGAGGTAGTGAAAGCTTTGCGGAAGATGAAAGCCGGCAAGGAGGCGGGTTTGCATGGTATTGCAGTGGAATTTATTGTAAAAGGGGGTGACTGTATTGTTGACTGGTTGGTGAAGATATTCAGTGCATGTATGGCTCATGGTGAAGTGCCTGAGGATTGGCGGAATGCTTGCATAGTGCCATTGTACAAAGGCAACGGGGATAAAGGTGAGTGTTCAAATTACAGAGGTATAAGCTTGTTAAGTATTCCTGGGGAATTATATGGATTGTTTGAGAGGGTAAAGGCATGTACAGAGCATCAGATTGCTTTGAAGAATGTATGTGAAAAATACTTAGAAAAACAAATGGATTTGTATGTAGCATTTATGGATCTGGAGAAGGCATGTGATAGAGTTGATAGAGATGCTCTGTGGAAGGTTGCTAGAAGCAGTGAAAAGTTTTTATCAAGGATTTAAGGCATGTGTACGAGTAGGAAGAGAGGAAAATGATTGGTTCCCAGTGAATGTCGGTTTGCGGCAGGGGTGCGTGATGTCTGCATGGTTGTTTAATTTGTTTATGTATGGGGTTGTTAGGGAGGTGAATGCAAGAGTTTTGGAGAGAGGGGCAAATACGCAGTCTGTTGTGGATGAGAGGGTTTGGGAAGTGAATCAGTTGTTGTTCGCTGATGACACAGCGCTGGTGGCTGATTCGGGTGAGAAACACAGTGCAGAAGCTGGTGACTGAGTTTGGTAATGTGTGTGAAAGAAGAAAGCTGAGAGTAAATGTGAATAAGAGCAAGGTTATTAGGTTCAGTAGGGTTGAGGGACAAGTCAATTCGGAGGTAAATTTGAATGGAGAAAAACTAGAGGAAGTGAAGTGTTTTAGATACCTGAGAGTGGATTTGGCAGCAGATGGAAACATGGAAGCGAAAGTGAGTCACAGTGTGGGGGAGGGGGCGAAGGTTCTAGGAGCGTAGAAGAATGTGTGGAAGGCGAGAGCATTATCTCGGAGAGCAAAAATGGGTATGTATAAAGGAATAGTGGTTCCAACAGTGTTATATGGTTGCGAGGCGTGGGCTATAGATAGATTTGTGCGGAGGTGGGTGAATGTGTTGGAAATGAGATGTTTCAGGAAAATGTGGTGTGAAGTGCTTTGATCGAGTAAGTAATGAAAGGGTAAGTGAGATGTGTGGTAATAAAAAGAGTGTGGTTGAGAGAACAGAAGAGGGTGTATTGAAATGGTTTGGTCACATGGAGAGAATGAGTGAGGAAAGGCTGACAAAGAGGATATACGTGTCAGAGGTGGAGGGGACGAGGAGAAGTGGGAGACCAAATTGGAGCTGGAAGGATGGAGTGAAAAAGATTTTGAGCGATCAGGGCCTGAACATGCAGGAGGATGAAAGGCGTGCAAGGAATAGAATGAATTGGAACGATGTGGTATACCAGGGTCAACGTGCTGTCAATGGATTGAAACCAGAGCATGTGAAGCGTCTGGGGTAAACCATGGAAAGTTTTGTGGGGCCTGGCTGTGGAAAGGGAGCTGCGGTTTCGGTGCATTATACATGACAGCTAGAGACTGAGTGTGAACAAATGGGGCCTTTGTTGTCTTTTCCTAGCGATACCTCGCGCGCGCGCACGTGTGTGTGTGTGTGTGTGTGTGTGTGTGTGTGTGTGTGTGTGTGTGGGGGGGGGTCATTTCATGTGTGGCGGGGTGGCGGCGAAAATGGATGAAGGCAGCATGTATGAATATGTACGTGTGTATATATGTATATGTCTGTGTATGTATATGTATGTAGACGTTGAAATGTATAGGTATGTATATGTGCGTGTGTATGTATATACATGTGTATGTGGGTGGGTTGGGCCATTGTTTCGTCTGTTTCCTAGCGCTATCTTGCTAACGCGGGATACAGCGTAAATATATATATATATATATATATATATATATATATATATATATATATATATATATATATATATATATATATATATATATATATTATCCCTGGGGATAGGGGATTAAGAATACTTCCCACGTATTCCCTGCGTGTCGTAGAAGGCGACTAAAAGGGGAGGGAGCGGGGGGCTGGAAATCCTCCCCTCTCGTTTTTTTTTAATTTTCCAAAAGAAGGAACAGAGGGGGCCAGGTGAGGATATTCCAAAAAAAGGCCCAGTCCTCTGTTCTTAACGCTACCTCGCTAACGCGGGAAATGGTGAATAGTTTAAAAGAAAGAAGAATATATATATATATATATATATATATATATATATATATATATATATATATATATATATATATATATATATATATATATAATGTATATACGTTTATATGATAATGTAAGAAATAGAAGATTATTGTTAACACAGATCCATCTTCCTTCCTGTGTAATTTCTATTCATGTTGAGGTCAACTACTCCAGGCCACACCCACCGTACCCTCACACCACACCCAAACACCTCCCCGGGGTAACACGAGAGCTACTGGGTGCACTTCAAGACCTGTGAACTAGAACCCTTGCCCCGTATCCTGGCTCCTGTATGGCCCTAACCTGCCAGAATCAGCCCTGACATATGGCTCACCCAACATAGAAAATCTCCTGAAATATTTACTGTAGAATAAGGTGGTTCGGCCACATCACGCTATAACCTGACGCATCTATTCGTTTGCAAGCTATTTTGTTGCCTGACATTTGCATGAGTCTCTATCGACTAACCATAAAGGTTCTACTTCAAATGAAAAGAAAAAAGATCAGATCTGATTACTGGACACAGAATTTTGTATGGCATAAATATGAGATAACATTTTATATCGGAAGCAAATAAACTGCAAAATTACAATATGAAACATACATAGCTTCTGCAGTAGACAGTCGATATGCCGGGGATAACCTTGGCCTGAGGGCCTCATGTTGGCTCTTGGCTCACAAGAATCACTTTACCGCTCACTGGACGTGTCTGGCAACTCGGTCACTATCACTGCATCATCAGCATACAACACCTCCCTCCGCCACCTTTGCTGTGGCCGTAACATTATCCATCTAACCAGTGTTACCATCTGGTCCTTCCTCAAGACAGCTTACTTTTAGAAGCCCTGAGGGTGCAGCACCTATCCCCCCCGCCGTACCCCAGCACATGCCCTGAACCCAAGCACAAGGTCACTCGTCCCCCACGTCACCCATCCGCGTCCTCCCGCGTTGTCCAAGGTCTGGACCGTCACATACACAGTCTCTTCTCTTTCTGGACCTTACTGAACCATCACTCTGGTCCACACACACACACAGGGACGTTTCTCATCACCTCTGGTCCACATCCACACAGGGACGTCTCTCATCACTCTGGTCCACCTCTGGTCCACATCCACACAGGGACGTCTCTCATCACTCTGGTCCACCTCTGGTCCACATCCACATAGGGGCGTCTCTCATCACTCTGGTCCACCTCTGGTCCACACCACACAGGGACGTCTCTCATCACTCTGGTCCACCTCTGGTCCACATCCACACAGGGACGTCTCTCATCACTCTGGTCCACCTCTGGTCCACATCCACATAGGGGCGTCTCTCATCACTCTGGTCCACCTCTGGTCCACACCCACACAGGGACGTATCTCATCACCTCTGGTATCGTTGATCCCGTACATCTTGTGTTGTACCCCACAGTCACCCAGCCCCCCCCCCCCCCCCCACACACACACACACGCGCACACACACACACACACAAGTAGGAACACCCTCCGCCCTAAGTCTTCACAAGCAGGTGTCAGAACCTCATCCGAAATACCAGAAACCTTCGACCTTCGTGGATGATGTACAGAAACCATACCACACAGCCATTTAAGACCATACCACTATAGGCTATACACTACTATACACAACACGATATATAGAAAGACAATCTTTTGGTTGTGTTTGAAAACAATGTTGCCATCTTAGGATGTTTATCTGTTCAGTTAACTTTATTATCATCACTGTTCTGTGAGCCTGTGTCTTCCAGTGCTACCGTGATGACAGGAGTGTTCAAATGATGGATTGTGGGAGCGTTCAAAATACTAACAGTAGTGGCGGCAAAGTTATCTGATATCAGTCGGAATGGAACACATTGTGTTGGAAGAATAGTTATACCGCTGGTGAGAAAGTTATGTACCTTTGTGGCACGAATATTACCATCAGTGTTGGCAGTGTTACGATGGTGGCAGGAATATTACCATCAGTGTTGGCAGTGTTACGATGGTGGCACGAATATTACCATCAGTGTTGGCAGTGTTACACTGGTGGCAGGAATATTACCATCAGTGTTGGCAGTGTTACAGTGGTGGCAGGAATATCACCAGAAGTAGAGGCAAGAAAGTGATGAACACCGGTGGTAGGCGTGATGCATGTGTGTGTGTGTGTGTGTGTGTGTGTGTGTGTGTGTGTGTGTGTGTGTGTGTGTGTGTGTGTACATCGTGAGCAGCTCCTTGACCACATCACACAGAAGCTGACAACCCTACCTACAGGACGGTGTCCTCTCATTATGTAAGCAACACACTTAATCAAACATATTGTACACTCAAACCCTAGCTGTTCTGCGAGGCACGATGCAGCGCCATCTTGCCCCCCTCCCCCCCTTCCACCTGACCTAACTGTATGCGTTGTCTCAAATCCTTCTCTCCCTCCCTCCCTGCCTTGGCCCGTGTCTGGCCTGCAGACGGGCCCACACTGGGTGTCAGAGGCCAGTGGTCAGGGGAATGGACCACCAGAACCTCACAACACGAAAAACATCAGCTCCCACACCAGGTCTGATCCTGTACTGTACCACCTAGCTGTAAACATAGGCTGTATAACGTGAGAGAGGTTAGACTATACACACACACACACACTCTCTCTCTCTCTCTCTCTCTCTCTCTCTCTCTCTCTCTCTCTCTCTCTCTCTCTCTCTCTCTCTCTCTCTCTCTCGTCTCCCACATAACACTTGACAGCAACGTAAGTCATAAAACCTTATTCTGAACATTAAACTTCCCTGCGGTGAGCACTACGCGCTGGCTCTGCTCTATGGCAAAATCTCGGCAAAGGTTAAAGCAACTCGAGAGATGGGGCCCCTCCCTCCCTCTGGTGTACAAACAGGTAATCATAAACATATGTACGTGCCATTTCCAGTTTGCAATCTGTCACCATAATGTCTCCATTCCGTTGCAATTTAATGTTTATACAACTGTTTTCTTCTTTTATATGTATTCTAAAATTTGTTAAGACTTTATAAGAATAATATTTCCTATTTTCAGTCTGTTTAGAATAATATCTTACTTCATGAGATTAGGAATGTAGTAAATTCTCGTTAAACAACCACTTCTTACAGTTAATCGTGTTTCCTTGTCTCCCGTAGTGTTGTGTTGGTCATACACACACACACACACATGTATATATATATATATATATATATATATATATATATATATATATATATATATATATATATATATATATATATATATATTTTCAAACTATTCGCCATATATATATATATATATATATATATATATATATATATATATATATATATATATATATATATATATATGTATGTATATATATTGAGAGGGTGAAGGCATGTACAGAGCATCAGATTGGGGAAGAGCAGTGTGGTTTTAGAAGTGGTAGAGGATGTGTGGATTAGGTGTTTGCTTTGAAGAATGTATGTGAGAAATACTCAGAAAAGCAAATGGATTTGTATGTAGCATTTATGGATCTGGAGAAGGCATATGATAGAGTTGATAGAGATGCTCTGTGGAAGGTATTAAGAATATATGATGTGGGAGGCAAGTTGTTAGAAGCAGTGAAAAGTTTTTATCGAGGATGTACGGCATGTGTACGAGTAGGAAGAGAGAAAAGTGATTGGTTCTCAGTGAATGTAGGTTTGCGGCAGGGGTGTGTGATGTCTCCATGGTTGTTTAATTTGTTTATGGATGGGGTTGTTAGGGAGGTGAATGCAAGAGTTTTGGAAAGACGGGCAAGTATGAAGTCTGTTGTGGATGAGAGAGCTTGGGAAGTGAGTCAGTTGTTGTTCGCTGATGATACAGCGCTGGTGGCTGATTCATGTGAGAAACTGCAGAAGCTGGTGACTGAGTTTGGTAAAGTGTGTGAAAGAAGAAAGTTAAGAGTAAATGTGAATAAGAGCAAGGTTATTAGGTACAGTAGGGTTGAGGGTCAAGTCAACTGGGAGGTAAGTTTGAATGGAGAAAAACTGGAGGAAGTAAAGTGTTTTAGATATCTGGGAGTGGATCTGGCAGCGGATGGAACCATGGAAGCGGAAGTGGATCATAGGGTGAGGAAGGGGGCGAAAATTCTGGGAGCCTTGAAGAATGTGTGGAAGTCGAGAACATTATCTCGGAAAGCAAAAATGGGTATGTTTGAAGGAATAGTGGTTCCAACAATGTTGTATGGTTGCGAGGCGTGGGCTATGGATAGAGTTGTGCGCAGGAGGGTGGATGTGCTGGAAATGAGATGTTTGAGAACAATGTGTGGTGTGAGGTGGTTTGATCGAGTAAGTAACGTAAGGGTAAGAGAGATGTGTGGAAATAAAAAGACCGTGGTTGAGAGAGCAGAAGAGGGTGTTTTGAAATGGTTTGGGCACATGGAGAGAATGAGTGAGGAAAGATTGACCAAGAGGATATATATGTCGGAGGTGGAGGGAACGAGGAGAAGTGGGAGACCAAATTGGAGGTGGAAAGATGGAGTGAAAAAGATTTTGTGTGATCGGGGCCTGAACATGCAGGAGGGTGAAAGGAGGGCAAGGAATAGAGTGAATTGGATCGATGTGGTATACCGGGGTTGACGTGCTGTCAGTGGATTGAATCAGGGCATGTGAAGCGTCTGGGGTAAACCATGGAAAGCTGTGTAGGTATGTATATTTGCGTGTGAGGACGTGTATGTATATACATGTGTATGGGGGTGGGTTGGGCCATTTCTTTCGTCTGTTTCCTTGCGCTACCTCGCAAACGCGGGAGACAGCGACAAAGCAAAAAAAAAAAAAAAATTATATATATATATATATATATATATATATATATATATATATATATATATATGTATATATGTATATATATATATATATATATATATATATATATATATATATATATATATATATATATATATATATATATGAAATATCATAATTGCTCAAGAACACCGTTCTTAAAATGCTGCCAGAGTTACTCCAGGACCCCTTTCCAGGAATTGCACCAAGGCTGCGCTACTTACAGTAGCTGGGAAAAGATGGACTCCTTTGGAGTAAAAGGTCCTTTGACAAGACCGTACTCCCGATGATACATTCTTGCCAAAAGCGACTTTTAACTCACGGTGTAACCTCGGACGAGAGAATGCGTGCTGAAATGGTTTGGACATATGGAAGGATGAGTGAGGAGAGGTTGACAATAAGGGAATATGTGTCAGAAGTGGAGGGGTGAAGTAGAAGGGGGAGAACAGGCTGGGGATAGGAGGATGGAGTGACAGATGATGTACGTGATCGGGGCCTAAAAATGAGGGAAGGTGTGATAAGTCCACGGGATCATGCCAGCTGGAGCGATGTGGTGGCCTGTACTGGAGCGACTGCGGGCTGAACCAGGGCATATGAAGCTGTCAGGGGAACCCAGAGGAGGTGTCTGTGGGGCTTGGCTGTGGATAGGGAGCTCTGGCTTCGGTTCAGTATACGTGGTAGTTTAAAAAAGTGGATGTGAGCGAATGCAGCGATTATTCGTCTGGTCCTGCCGCTGCCTCGCTACGTGGGAAAAGGCGAAGTAGTATGAAAAAAAATATTCGGAGTGGATTCAAAAGTCTTCCGTCTCATTAATTCAACAGTCATCTCTCTCTCTCTCTCTCTCTCTCTCTCTCTCTCTCTCTCTCTCTCTCTCTCTCTCTCTCTCTCTCTCTCTCTCTTTCTCTCTCAGCCGTCATGTTTGCTGCCCTTATCTTATTTTTCATGTATCATTTTGGCCACAGCTTTAGTGAGGCGTCTGCATGGAAGTCCCTGATAACAAGGCTTGGACCTGTGATTTTAACTCTGGCTGCTGATTCCCACAGTTTGTGTGTGGACACCAACCGTATTAGGACTGACCATTATGACACCTTTCTCCCTCCCTCCCTCGACCAGCCAAGCTGTGGAGCTCACTTCAGTACCTCGCTGTCCCGTCTTCATACAACTTGGTCCATACAAAGGTCAGCTTACAAACACCTGGGAAGCTCTGATCAGAACCTTCATTCTTTTTTCTTACCCTATTTTCCTGTCACCTAACATGGTCATGAGTAGGTCCGTGTGTCATGTCGGTCACTGGAGAGAGAGAGAGAGAGAGAGAGAGAGAGAGAGAGAGAGAGAGAGAGAGAGAGAGAGAGAGAGAGAGAGAGATATGCCCTCTTAGACTCCAAGGACATCTAAATCATTCTAGCCAAAAATGTGGCAGATTTGAGAAGAATGGAGACAGAATGCACACCACACATGCCCTTAACGTCCTCTAACTCCTCACCAAACGTTTAACTTGGTCGAGATGAACCCACTTCCTCAGGCCCTCGCCATCCTGCGGCCAATAATACGACACTACACTGAAGTCTGTATTTGGTCATAAGACATCGATTGTATGATGCTCAGCGGAACAAGTAAATTTCCCTGTCAGTCTGCCACCATAACCTCGAGCTAACTGGTGTCTGACACACTGCCAGAAGCCCCGGGGAGCTCCACCAGTGAACACCATCCAGGCTTCATCATTATAGCCAGGATGTGGCATAACTCCGTGAACCGCTCAGCCAGACCCACATCTCCTTGGACCGATAATGAAAGCAGAAGGGACACACCCGCCTTGGACAGCCTGGCCTCAGCCATTACTCGATCAAAGCTTCTACCAGGCCGCATCTATCCAAGGCCCGCAAGGGCCAACCTGACACCATCAACAAGGGTTCTCCAGCGGGGGTATTTCTCACACACTGACCCGATCTCCTCCTTGGCACTCGTCCCGACCCACATGCTCTGCCGCCCCTATCTCTACTCTCACCAGTATGTCCGACATGCACCGAGTTCTAAGAGTTCTGTTGGGCGGAACGTCTGGTACAGTGAAATCAAAGAATCATCTCTAAACGTCTGGCCTCGACCATCATCTGCCCCCTGGAGAGAGAACCCCCAACTCCTCAGGCCCGATGGAAGCGGCAAGCGGCCGGACGGTGTGACACCATAAACCTGGATGTGACTCAGGCAGTTGGTATGGCACTACGTCTAGGCTGCTACTCTGGCCGGCATCTACCTGGAGAGAACCTCAGGAAACCGAGGTAGTGGTGCAGACTTCAGGGAACAACCTACGATGGGCTGGATCCACAATACCTCGTGGAAGAGAACAGGAAGCTTTCTATTCCAGCGCCTGATCATAGCAGTCCAGCGAAGGATCATATATATATATATATATATATATATATATATATATATATATATATATATATATATATATATATATATATAGGCAGTTGTGGTATCGTTACTTTGCACATGACAGCTCTTGTATGGATGTGAGCGCATGTGGCCTTTCTTCGTGTTTCCTGGCGCTAAAGCTGGAAACGGCGATCAAGTATGAAAAAATTATATATATATATATATATATATATATATATATATATATATATATATATATATATATATATATATATATATATATCGAACTATATAGGTGCTGATATAATCAAACTTCACAGTCTGGTCTCAACCTTTTCATCACATTAAAAGATTACATTGATAACGTTGATACATAAAGTCAAACTTCTCAAATAAAAGTCAATGTTCCAGTGTAACATAAATGGACGGACCACAGACTCTGGTGCCCAGAGCAACATCAAAATAGTAGAGGAATGTTTTTGTACCAGTCCTTCAAGTATGAGAAACCTGCCTCTTAAAGGAAGACATATTGCAGACGTTGGCAAAAAAAGAAATAAATAAGGGAAAAATAAAATGTTCAATGATCGAGTTGTGGAAGGAAAGATGTAGACATGGAACCAGCCAAGACGAGGCACCCTCGCCCACCCACAGTATGTGTGGGACGTGGTGTACTGTCGGGTGCTGCCTGAGCAAGAGTTAATACCGGCAGTAAACTGAGAGACACAAGACATCTGCACAGCAGCAAGTGAGCCATCCACTCCACAAGCAGATACACAGAGCTTCAGTTTGAGAAGACTAACTGGTAGTTGTTACGATCAACTGCTATTAACTGAACTCTGTTGAGAAGAGGAGGTACGATAACCCTCCAGGATGTGTCAGCAGTACCCACTACAAGTAAGGTACGATACCCCTCCAGGATGTGTCAGCAGTACCCACTACAGGTGAGGTACGATAACCCTCCAGGATGTGTCAGCAGTACCCACTACAGGTGAGGTACGATACCCCTCCAGGATGTGTCAGCAGTACCCACTACAGGTGAGGTACGATAACCCTCCAGGATGTGTCAGCAGTACCCACTACAGGTGAGGTACGATACCCCTCCAGGATGTGTCAGCAGTACCCACTACAGGTGAGGTACGATAACCCTCCAGGATGTGTCAGCAGTACCCACTACAGGTGAGGTACGATACCCCTCCAGGATGTGTCAGCAGTACCCACTACAGGTGAGGTACGATACCCCTCCAGGATGTGTCAGCAGTACCCACGACAGGTGAGGTACGATACCCCTCCAGGATGTGTCAGCAGTACCCACTACAGGTGAGGTACGATACCCCTCCAGGATGTGTCAGCAGTACCCACTACAGGTGAGGTACGATAACCCTCCAGGATGTGTCAGCAGTACCCACTACAGGTGAGGTACGATACCCCTCCAGGATGTGTCAGCAGTACCCACTACAGGTGAGGTACGATACCCCTCCAGGATGTGTCAGCAGTACCCACTACAAGTAAGGTACGATAACCTTCCAGGATGTGTCAGCAGTACCCACTACAGGTGAGGTACGATACCCCTCCAGGATGTGTCAGCAGTACCCACTACAGGTGAGGTACGATACCCCTCCAGGATGTGTCAGCAGTACCCACTACAGGTGAGGTACGATAACCTTCCAGGATGTGTCAGCAGTACCCACTACAGGTGAGGTACGATAACCCTGCAGGATGTGTCAGCAGTACCCACTACAGGTGAGGTACGATACCCCTCCAGGATGTGTCAGCAGTACCCACTACAGGTGAGGTACGATAACCCTGCAGGATGTGTCAGCAGTACCCACTACAGGTGAGGTACGATACCCCTCCAGGATGTGTCAGCAGTACCCACTACAGGTGAGGTACGATAACCCTGCAGGATGTGTCAGCAGTACCCACTACAGGTGAGGTACGATACCCCTCCAGGATGTGTCAGCAGTACCCACTACAGGAGCGGAGCTGCCACTAGGTAGCAGCCTTGACCTTAAACACTTGCCAGACTTGACCTAAACTGGTGACCCGGTTCATCGGTGGAAGACTTGGCTATCTAAGCCATATGGACCTTACAGTGAGCACCAGAGGCTAAGTCTAGGCCAAGTATAATGACAGAGTTGAGAGACTGGAAAGAAACATTATTTGGAGGAAATAGTGAAGGGAAGGGGGTCTGAGATGAGATGAGAGAGAGAGAGAGAGAGAGAGAGAGAGAGAGAGAGAGAGAGAGAGAGAGAGAGAGAGAGAGAGAGAGAGAGAGAGTGTGTGTGTGTGTAGACAAGCAAGGATGTGAGGCAGGACTGTACATGAGGTGATCTCTGGTTATCACAAGCAGGAGGGTTGGAGGCAAACACTCCAGAGCAACATCTTTTCCTGAGAATGTTGGGTCCATCTGTTAGCATGTCAGGTGGGTGGAGGGTAATATAGTTGTATGTTAGCTGGGTGGAGAGTGATATGGTAGTATGTGTGCTGGGTGGAGGGTAATATGGTCGCATATTGGCAGGGTGGAGGGTAATATGGTTGTATGTTAGCTGGGTGGAAGGTAATATGGTTGTATGTCTGATGGGTGGAGGTTAATATGGTTTTATGTTAGCTGGGTGGAGGGTGATACGGTAGTATGTCAGCTGGGTGGAGGGTGATATGGCTGTGTGTTAGCTGGGAGGAGGGTAATATGGTTGTATGTCAGCTGGGTGGAGGGTAATATGTTTGTATGTTAGCAGGTTGGAGGGTAACATGGTGGAATGTTAGCAGGTTGGAGGGTGATATGGTTGTATGTTAGCTAGGTGGAGGGTAATATGGTGGTTTTTTAGCTGGGTGGAGGGTTATTTAGTTGTATGTTAACAGGGTAGAGGGTAATATGGTTGTATGTCAGCTGGGTGGAGGGTAATGTGGTTATATGTTAGCTCGACGGAGGGTAAAATGGTTGTGTTAGCTGGGTGGAGGGTAATATGGTTGTATGTTAGCTGGGTGGAGAGTAATATGGTGGTATGTTAGCTGGGTGGAGGGAAATATGGTTGTTTGTTAGCTGGGTGGAGGGCAATATGGTTGCATCTCAGCTGGGTGGAGGGCAATATGGTTGCATGTCAGATGGGTGGAGGGTAGTATGGTTGTATGTCAGCTGGGTGAAGGGTAGTATGGTTGTATTTTAGCTGGGTGGAGGGTAATATGATTGCATGTTAGCTGGGTGAAGGGTAATATGGTTGCATGTCAGCTAGGTGGAGGGTAATATGGTTGTATGTCAGCTGGGTGGAGGGTAATATGGTTTATGTTAGCTGGGTGGAGGGTAATACGGTTGCATGTCAGCTGGGTGGAGGTAATACGGTTGCATGTCAGCTGGGTGGAGGTAATACGGTTGCATGTCCGCTGGGTGGACGGTAATACTGTTGCATGTTAGCTGGGTGGAAGGTATTACGGCTGCATACTAGCTGGGTGGAGGGTAATACGGTTGCATGTCAGCTTGGTGGAGGGTAATACGGTTGCATGTCAGCTGGGTGGAGGTAATACGGTTGCATGTCAGCTGGGTGTAGGGTAATATGGTTGTAAGTCAGCTGGGTGGAAGGTAATATGATTGCATATTAGCTGGGTGGAGGGCAATATGGTTGCATTTTTGCTGGGTGGAGGGTAATATGGTTTTATATCAGCTAGGTGGAGGGTAATATGGTTGCATGTTAGCTGAGTGGAGGGTAATATGGTTGCATGTCAGCTGGGTGGCGGGTACTATGGTTGTATGTCAGCTGGGTGGAGGGTAATATGGTTGTATGTTAGCTGGGTGGAGGATTATATGGTTGCATGTTAGCTGGGTGGAGGGTAATATGGTTGTATGTCAGCTGGGTGGAGGGTAATATGGTTGTATGTTAGCTGGGTGGAGGATTATATGGTTGCATGTTAGCTGGGTGGAGGGTAATATGGTTGTATGTCAGCTGGGTGGAGGGTAATATTGTTGTATGCCAGCTGGTTGGAGGATAATATGGTTGTAAGTTAGCTGGGTGGAGGGTAATATGGTTGCATGTCTGCTGGATGGAGGGTAATATGGTTGCATGTTAGCTGGGTGAAGGGTAATGGTTGCATGTCATATGGGTGGAGGGTAATATAGTTGTATCTCAGCTGGGTGGATAGTAATATGGTTGTATGCAAGCTGGGTGGAGGGTAATATGGTTGCATGTTAGCTGGGTGGACGGTAATATTGTTGCATGTTAGCTGGGTGGAGGGTAATATGGTTGCCTGTTAGCTGGGTGAAGGGTAATACGGTTGCATGTCAACTGGGTGGAGGGTAATACAGTTGCATGTCAGCTCGGTGGAGGGTAACACGGTTGCATGTTAGCTGGGTGGAGGGTAATACGGTTGCATGTCAGCTGGGTAGATGGTAATACGATTGCTTGTCAGCTTGGTGGAGGGTAATACGGTTGCATGTCAGCTGGGTAGATGGTAATACGATTGCTTGTCAGCTTGGTGGAGGGTAATACGGTTGCATGTCAGCTGGGTGGAGTGTAATACGGTTGCATGTCAGCTGGGTATAGGGTAATATGGTTGTATGTCAGCTGGATGGAAGGTAATATGGTTGCATGTTAGCTGGGTGGAGGGTAATATGGTTGCATTTTTGCTGGGTGGAGGATAATTTGTTTTTATGTCAGCTGGGTGGAGGGTAATATGGATGCATGTTAGCTGGGTGGAGGGTATTATGGTTGCATGTCAGTTGGGTGGTGGGTAATATGGTTGTATGTTAGCTGGGTGGAGGGTAATATGGTTGCATGTCAGCTGGGTGGTGGGTTATATGCTTGTATGTCAGCTGGGTGGAGGGTAATATGGTTGTATGTTACCTGGGTGGAGGGTAGTATGGTTGCATGTCAGCTGGGTGGTGGGTTATATGCTTGTTTGTCAGCTGGGTGGAGGGTAATATGGATGCATGTTAGCTGGGTGGGGGGTAATATGGTTGCATGTCAGTTGGGTGGCGGGTAATATGGTTGTATGTTAGCTGGGTGGAGGGTAATATGGTTGCATGTCAGCTGGGTGGTGGGTTATATGCTTGTATGTCAGCTGGGTGGAGGGTAATATGGTTGTATGTTACCTGGGTGGAGGGTAATATGGTTGCATGTTGGCTGGGTGGAGCGTAATATGGTTGTATGTCAGCTGGGTGGAGGGTTATATGGTTGTATGTTAGCTGGGTGGAGGGTAATATGGTTTTATGCCAACTGGGTGGAGGGTAACATGGTTGTATGTTAGGTGGGTTGAGGGTAATACGGTTGCATGTCAGATAGGTGTCAGGTAATATGGTTGTACATCAGCTGGGTGAAGGATAATATGGTTGTATGTCAGCTGGGTGGTAAATAATGAGTAATGTGTATGTTGGGCGGGAAATACATGGTTGTATAACCTGTGTTATTCTTCGGTTCTGGGGGTTCAGCTGCGTGGGGGATAAAGTGTTGTTAGGTGTATGGAACGTAAGGTGAGGTAGACAACCCTAACCACCACCCATTACCAATGATATCCCCCTTCCCCCCATACCTTTTCTATTCTTTGCCAGAGATACAGAATTCAACTCTGTAGCCGTACCGAGGCCACACCTGCCGTCCAGGTATGTAGCCCAACAGAGACAACATCTGCCGTCCAGGTATGTAGCCCCACAGAGGCAACACCTGCCGTCCAGGTATGTAGCCCAACAGAGGCCACACCTTCCGTTCAGGTATGTAGACCCACAGGAGACACACTTGCTGTCCAGGTAAGTAGCCCCACAGAGGCAACCAATGTTGTCCAGATATGTAGCCTCACAGAGGTAACACCCGCCGGCAAGCATGTAGCCACAGAGAGGCCACACCTGCCGTCCACGTAAGTAACCTAAAAAAGGCCAAACCTGCGGCCCAGGCATGTAGCCCCACAGAGATAACACGTGCCGTCTAAGTATGTAGACCCACAGAGGTAAGACCTGCCGTCCACGTATGTAGCCCTGAAGAGA
The DNA here is from genome assembly GCF_036320965.1 of Panulirus ornatus. Classification (NCBI taxonomy): domain Eukaryota; kingdom Metazoa; phylum Arthropoda; class Malacostraca; order Decapoda; family Palinuridae; genus Panulirus; species Panulirus ornatus. Next base: position 30,859,931 of record NC_092233.1, read on the forward strand.
TAACACCTGCCGTCCAGGTATGTAGCCCCACAGAGGCAACACCTGCCGTCCAGGTATGTAGCCCAACACAGGCCACACCTTCCGTTCAGGTATGTAGACCCACAGAAGCCACACTTGCTGTCCAGGTAAGTAGCCCCACAAATGCCACACCTGTCGTCCAGGTATGTAGCCCAACAGAGGCCACATCTTCCGTTCAGATATGTAGACCCACAGAGGCCACACCTGCCGCCCAGGTATGTAGTCCCACAGAGGCCACACCTGCCGTCCAGGTATGTAGTCCCACAGAGGCCACACCTGCCGCCCAGGTATGTAGTCCCACAGAGGCCACACCTGCCGTCCAGGTACGGAAACCCAACAGAAGCCACATCTTCCGTTCAGGTATGTAGCCCAACAGAGGTAACACATGTCGTCCAGGTATGCAGCCCAATAAAGGCTACACCTGCTGTCCAGATATGTAGCAGAGGCCATACCTTCCGTTCACGTATGTAGCCCAACAGAGGTAACACATGTCGTCCAGGTATGTAGCCCAAGAGGCCACTCCTGCCGTCCAGGTATGTAGCCTCACAGAGGCCACACCTGCCGTCTAGGCATGTTGCCCCACAGAGGCCACATCTGTCGTCCAGGTATGTAGCCCCAAAGAGGTAACACCTGCCGTCTAGGTATGTAGCCCAAGAGGCCACTCCTGCCGTCCAGGTATGTAGTCCCACAGAGGCCGCCACACCTGCCGTCCAAGTATATAACCCAATAGAAGCCACATCTGCATCCAGGTATGTAGCCTAACAGAGGCCACACCTGCTGTCCGGTTCCATAGCACAATAGAAGCCACACCTTCCGTCCAGGTATGTAGCCCCACAGAATCCACACCTGCCGTCCAGGTATGTAGCCCCACAGAGGCCACACCTGCCGTCCAGGTATATAGCCCCAGAGAGGCCACACCTGCCATCCACGCATCTAGCGCGACAAAGGACACACCTGCCGTCGAGGAATGTAGCCTCACACAGGTAACATCTGCCGTCAAAGGTATGTACCCTAACAGAGGTAGCACCTGCTGTCCTGGTATGTAGCCCCACAGAAGTAACACCTGCCGTCCAGGTACACAGCCCCACAGAGGTAATATCTGTCGTCTAGGTATGTAGCCCCACAGAAGTAACATCTGTCGTCTAGGTATTTAGCCCCACAGAAGTAACATCTGCCGTCAGGTGTGTAGTCCAAATAAGTTAACATCCGATCTCCAAGTATGTCACCTCACAACACCTGTACTCCAGGTATGTCGCCTCAACACCTGTACTTCAGGTATGTCGCTTTACAACACCTGTACTCCAGGTATGTCGCCTCACAACACCTGTACTCCAGGTATGTCGCCTCACAACACCTGTACTCCAGGTATGTCGCCTCACAACACCTGTACTCCAGGTATGTCGCCTCACAACACCTGTGCTCCAGGTATGTCGCCTCACAACACCTGTGCTCCAGGTATGTCGCCTCACAACATCTGTACTCCAGGTATGTCGCCTTACAACACCTGTACTTCAGACATGTCGCCTCAACAGCTGCACTACAATTATGTCACCTCACAACATCTGTATTCCAGGTATGTCGCCTCACAACACCTGTACTCCAGGTATGTCGCTTCACAACACCTGTACTCCAGGTATGTCGCCTCACAACACCAGTGCTTCAGACATGTCGCCTCACAACACCTGTACTCCAGACATGTCGCCTCACAACACCTGTACTCCAGACATGTCGCCTCATAACACCTGTACTCCAGACATGACGCCTTACAGCATTTGTACTCCAAACATGTCGTCTCACAACACCTGCACTCAAGGTATGTCGCCTCTCAAAACCTCTACTCGATGTATATTAAGTGTTGGCGCCAGAGGTGTTAGTGGGGATGGGGAGGAGGTGGGGGTGAGCGCTCCTCCCTACACACGAGGTGGTGGCTACAACCCCCTCCTCCCAAGGATCCAGAGCCCCCCCCCCCTCCCCCGGGCAACACTCACGCTGGAACTGCTATCATTCCGGGATGGTACTTCACAATATGTTGCCTTCTACCTTCCCTCCTACTGGCTGTACTGAAGGTCTGGTGGAGCAGCTGGAGCAGGTGGGAGGGTGGGCAGTGTAGGTGCGGCTGGAGAAGGTAAGTGGGTGGGCAATGAAGGGACGGCTGGAGCAGGTGGGTGAGTGGAAGGGTAAGGGATGGTTGGAGCAGGTGGGTGGGTGGGCAGTGTAGGTGCGGCTGGATGAGGTGGGTGGGTGAGCAGTGTAGGGACGGCTGGAACAGGTGGGTGGGTGGGTGAGCAGTGTAGGGACGGCTGGAACAGGTGGGTGGGTGGATGAGTAGTGTAGGGACGATTGGAGCATGTAGGTGGGTGGGAAGTGTAGGGGCAGCAGAAGCAGGTGGATGGGTGGGTAGTGTTAGGGACTGCTGAAGGTTTGTGGATGGGTAGTGTAGGGACGGCTGGACTAGGTGGGTGGGTGGGTGGATAGTGTAGGGGCGGCTGTAGCGGGTCGGTGGGTGGGTAATGTATGGATAGCTAGAGCAGGTGGGTGGATGGGTAGTATAAGGACGGCTGGAGTAGGTGGGTGGGTGGATAGTGTAGGGACGGCTGGAGCATGTGAGTGGATGGGTAGTGTGGGGACGCTGGAGCATGTGTGTGGATGGATAGTGTAGGGACGGATGGAGCAGTGGGTGGGTGGATTAGTACAGGAATGAATAAAGCAGGTGGGTGGGCGGGTAGACTGGGAACGGCTGGAGTAGGTGGGTGGGTGGATAGTGTAAGGAAGGCTGGAGTAGACGGATGGGTGGGTAGTGTAGTGCAGGCTGGAGTAGGTGGGTGGGTGGATAGTGTAGGGACAGCTGGAGCAGGTCGGAGGGTAGGCAGTGTAGGGGCGGCTGGAACAGGTGGGTGGGTTGGTAGTGTAGGAGCGGCTGAAGTAGGTGGGAGGGTGGGTACTGTAGAGACGACTGGAGCATGTGAGAGGGTGGGTAGTGCAGGAGCGGCTGGAGCATGTAGGTGGGTGGGTAGTGTATGGGCGACTGGAGCATGCGGGAGAGTGGGTAATGTAGGGGCGGCTGGAGCATGTAGGTGGGTGGATAGTGTAGGGACGGCTAGAGCATGTAGGTGGGTGGGTAGTGTAGGGGCGGCTGGAGCATATGGGAGGGTGGGTAGTGTAGGGACCGCTGGGGTGGGTAGTGTAGGGACGGCTGGAGCATATTGGCGGATAGGTAGTGTAGGGGCGGCCGGAGCATGTAGGTGGGTGGGCAGTGTAGGGGCGGCTGGAGCATATGGGAGGGTGGGTAGTGTAGGGACGGCTGGAGCATGTTGGCGGATAGGTAGTGTAGGGACGACTGGAGTAGGTACGTGAGTAGGTAGTGTAGGAACGGCTGGAGCAGGTGGGTGGGTGGGCAGTGTAGGGGCGGCCGGAGCAGGTGGGTGGGCGGGTAGTGTAGGAATGGATGGAGCTTTTAGGTGGGTGGGCAGTGTGGGAAGGGCTAGAGCATTTGGATGGGTGGGTATTGTAGGGAGAACAGGAGCAGGTGGGTGGGTGGGTAGTGTAGGGACGGCTGGAGAAGGTGGATGGAGAAGTAGTTAAGGGGGGGGGGGGGGATGGGGCTGGAGCGGTTGGGTGGATGGGTAGTGTAGAGGCGGCTGATGCTGGTAGGTGGGTGGGCGAGTCGGTGGGTGGATGGGCAGTGTAGGGCCGGTCGGATCAGTGCTTGATTGGGCAGTGCAGAGCCTGCTGGAGCAGGTGGGTGGATGGGTAGTGTAAGGACGGCTTTAGCAGGTGTGTGGGTGGGTAGTGTAGGAAGGGCTGGAGCAGACGGGCGGTTGGGCAAAGTAGCTACGGACAGCTGGTGAAGGTGGGTGGATGGATAGTGTAGAGGCAGCCGGGGCAAGTGGTTGGATGGGTAATGTAGGGGCGGCTGGAGCAGCTGGGTGGGATTGTAGGGGCGGCTGAAGGAGATGGGTGGGTGGGTAGTGGAGGGCCGGCTGGAGCAGGTGGGTGAGTCGGCAGTGCACGGACGGCTGGAACATATGGGTGGGTGGGATTGTAGGGGCGGCTGAAGATGGGTGGGTTGGTCGAGTAGGGCCGGCTGGAGCAGGTGGGTGGGTGGGTAGTGTATGGATAACTGGAGCAGGTGGATGGGAGGGTAGTGTATGGACAGCTGGAGCAGGTGGGTGGGTGGGTAGTATAAGGAGGGCAGGAGCAGGTGTGTACGTGGGTAGCGTAGGGTTGGCTGGAGTATAGTGTAGGACTGGATGGACCTTGTGGGTGGGTGAGCAGTGTAGAGACGGATGGAGCAGGTGGGTGGGTGAGCAGTGTACGAACGGCTGGAGCAGGTGGATGGGTGGGTGGGCAGTGTAAGGGTGGCTGGAGCAGGAGGGTGGGTGGGCAGTGTAAGGATGGCTGGAGCAGGTAGGTGGGTGGGTAGTGTAAGGGTAGCTGGAGCAGGTGGGTGGGTTTGGGTAGTGTAGGGGCAGCTGGATCAAGTGGGTGGATGGGTAGTGTAGGGGCGTTTGAAGTGGTGGGCGGGTGGGTAATGTAAGGATGGGTGAAGCGGAGGGTGGGTGGGTAGTGTAGGGACGGTTGGAGCAAGTGGGTTTGTCGGTAGTGTAAGCATGGCTGAAGCAGGTAGGTGGGTGAGTAGTGAAGAGATTCTGAAACAGGTGGGTGGGTGGATAGGTTAGTAACGGCTAGAGGAGGTGGGTGGGTGGGTGGGTAGTGTAAGAAGGGCTGGAGCAGGTGGGTGGGTGGGTAGTATAGGGACGGCTTGAATAGATGGGCGGGTGAGTAATGAAGGGATGGCTGAAGCAGGTGGGTGGGTAGGCAGTGTAGGGGCGGCTGCAGCAGGTGGGTGGGTGGGTGAGTAGTGTAGGGGCAGCTGGAACAAGTGGGTGGGTCGGTAGTGTAGGGGCGGCTGGAGCAGGTGGGTGGGTAATGTAGGGCGGCTGGAACAGACGGGTGGGCGGGTTGTGTAAGGACGGCCGGAGCAGGTGGGTGGGTGGGTAGTGTAAGATGGCTGGAGCATGTAAGTGGGTGAGTAGCGTAGGGGCTTCTGAAACAGGTGGGTGGGTGTGTAGGTAAGTGAAGGCTGGAGGAGGTGGGTGGCTGAGTAGTGTAGGAAAGGGCTGGAGCAGGTGGGTGGGTGGGTAGTGTAGGGACGGCTGAAAGAGGTGGGCGGGTGGGTAATGTAAGGATGGCTAAAGCAGGTGGGTGGGTGGGTGATGCAGGGGCGGCTGGAGCAGGTGGGTGGATGAGTAGTGTAAGGGCAGCTGGAGCAAGTGGGTGGATGGGTAGTGAAGGGTCGGATGGAGCAGATGGGTCGGTGGGTAGAGTAGGGGCGGCCGGAGCAGGTGGGTGGGTGGGTAGTGTAGGGGCGGCTGGAGCAGATGGGTAGGTGGGTAGTGTAGGGGCGGCTGGAGCAGATGGGTGGGTGGCTTGAATAGGGATGGCCGGAGCAGGTGGGTGGCTGGGTAGTGTAAGGATGGCTGAAGCAGGTGGGTGGTGGGTAGTGTAGGAAGGGCTGGAGCAGGTCGGTGGGTAGGTGGGTAGTATAGGGACAGCTGAAGCAGGTGGGTGGGAGGGTAGTGTAAGGGCCGCTGGAGCTGGTGGGTGGGTGGGCAGTGTAGGGGCGGCCGGAGCAGGCGCGTGGGTGGGTAGTGTAGGGGCGGCCGGAGCAGGTGGGTGGGTGGGTGGATGGGTAGTGTAGGGGCGGCCGGAGCAGGTGGGTGGATGGGCAGTGTCGGGGTGGTTGGAGCAGGTGGGTTGGTGGGTAGTGTAAGGGCAGCTGGAGCATGTGGGTGGGTGTGGCAGGGAAGTGACGGCTGGAGGAGGTGGGTGGTTGGATAGTGTACGAAGGGCTGGAGAAGGTGAGTTGGTGGGTAATGTAGGGACGGCTGGAATAGGTGGGCGGGTAGGTAATGTAGGGATGGCTGAAGCAGGTTGGTGGGTGGATTGTGTAGGGGTGGCTGGAGCAGGTGGGTGGGTGAGTAGTGTAGGGGGAACTGGAGCAGATGGGTGGGTTGGCAGTGTAATGACGGCTGGAGCAGGTGGGGGGGGGGCAGTGGGGGCCGGCTGGAACAAGTGGGTTGCTGGGCAGTGTAAGGGCTGTTGGAACATGTAGGTGGGTTGGTAGTGTAGGGACGGCTGGAGCATGTGAGTGGATGGGCAATGCAGGGCCGGCTGGTGTTGGCGGGTGGGTGGGTAGTGTAGGGAAGGCTGTAGCTGGTGTGTGGGTGGGTAGTGAAGGGACGGCTGGAGTAGGTTAGCGGGTGGGCAGTGTAGGGACGGCTGGAGCAGGTGGGTGGGTGGGTAGTGTAGAGACGGCTGGAGCAGGTGGGTGGGTAGGTAGTGTAGGGACAGCTGGAGCAGGTGGGTGGGTGGTGGGTGGTAGACTTGTGTAAGCATGACAGGTAACTGCCTCACCTCCAGCCGCCCGCCGTAACTTCCCATGTTTTACAGTGTTTAATGTTCCACACGGCGCGTGGTAACCATGGCGACGCGCTCCAAACTAAACTTCAGGAGGTGGGGTTGGCCTGCCTGGCCTCACGGTCCTGCCCTGCCCAACCTCACCCTGACATGAGGACTCGACCAGAATAATACAGCCTGCCTGACACAAGCATCCTCACGCCAGTAGACGCCACAAGTATTAAGTTTGCACGGGTTGCGGCGGGGAGGTGCTGCTGACCCTGGTCCTGGCTCCTGCCGGGGCTGTGCACGGGCTGCCCTCCATCGCTCCACATTGTCTTAACCTGTAGTGTGGTCAGCGTGCTGTGGGGCGCCATGCACGGCCCCGCTGGACCCCCAGAACACATGGAACCCCGGGTAACCAAGTCCGCGAATCTTGTTCTTGGCGGCAGTCAACACAAGTGGCACAAGAAGTCTTGTTGTTGACCGCGGCCCGCTTACCTGCCCTCCTACCCCTCTCTATCGCCGGGGTGTCAACACCTGCCCATCACACATGCACACTCAACGGCAACATCTGCCACACGTCAGCCTAGCCAGGAGGATGACATGACGTAATTAAGGTGTATGGAGGGTTACATGTGACAAAGCGGCGTACGCAGTATTGATTTTGTGTGACGTCAGCTGGGGAGGGGGGAAGCACGTGCTCCAGAGACCCCCACCAGACCAGCCGACTGGAACTTTGGGAACTTTTCCCTCGCCTTACATTAATTAGGCCAGTCTCCCCTGACACACATTCCTAACCCTGGCTGCTGTATATAAGACCAGGATGTGGTTCAGGTATGTGTGTTTGTGTCTGTGTGTGTGTGTGATGGTGGCCCGGGCCCTGGCACCCCAGTGGACCAGCCTCGGTCATTGTGATTCATGCTCTTCAGCGTCTCGCCCGTCAGCCCCACACTGAGAGCCTCCCACCCCAACCTTCGCCGCTTTCTAATTTGTTTCGTGCGTCCGTCCGTGGCGAGCGCTTACTTCTGGCCACTTATCTGTGGATCAGCAGGTGGTGCCTGGCGGCCAGTGCCGGGCCAGCTGCACCCGGCACTGGCCGCACCATGAGCAGGACAAAAGCCTGGGCCATGGGAGGCAGAGCCACGGGAACAATGAGTAAAGTTCCCCGGGCGGCGGTGGTGCCCCCGTGTACCTCCCGCTCACTCAACCTGACGTCACCCTCCCCGACTCCCTCCACTCCCCCCCATCCCGCCAATATTACGCGCCGCTAAAACCCACAAGGCCCGCACCGGAAGTGGGGCATTAGCCTCTATGGACAAGTTAGGCGAGGTCTGAATTCGGTGAGATGGGTTATTGTGGTAACTAAAGTCCCAACTTTTGAAACGCGGCCTCACGTCGGCTTTACCTGCACCACGAAGGAAGTGCATTAAAACTCTGGTCTATAATGACAAGTGACCCACCCGGCGGTGTGTGAGCCGCCCCCGGAACACCTGCCGCCGCAGAGGTGGATCTGCCCTCACATGACGGGGGTCCTGCCTGCTCGAGGCACCTGGCCTAGCGAGATGAGCGGCAACGGTAACAGACAGAGAAGCAACGCCACCAAAGTGATCTTGTACCGCCATCATTACATCCGTCGGACGCTCGTGACGCAGTTGAAGAGACTGGACCGTGAGCGACAGCGATGGGAGAGCGCCCACGCCCAGGAGGTAGTACTGTTCCTGTCCCACATCTCCCACCAAAGGGAGAGGCGCTCCCGTCACCTCGCTAGGTTGTTCACCATGTTCAGGGTGAAGCCCTTCGAGAACGAGGTGGGAGTCGACAGTAGTATCCACACGCCTATTCAGCAACAGCAACAACAACAGCAGCAGCAGATCCAACGGGAGCCTACTGCTCAGGCAAACAGCAGCACCGAGTCCGAGATCTCCGTCGGCTCCTACCAGAGCAGTAGCCTCTCCCAAGGGCCGGCTGAGCGGGCTGCCCTGTGGGTGGCGGACACCCCGCGGCGCCAGAGGGCATTGTCCGTGGACGTGCCCACGGGAGCACCACAGGACACACCGAGACGACGATCAGCACCTGAGGTGGTAGTGACACACGTGGCACTGTTGGACGAGGCTGACGACAGATCCAGCTACCCTGGAGGGGACGGCGAAGTTCCAGACGCGAGTGACACGCAACCGGCTGAGGGAGAGTCACGCGAGCCCTCCCCAACACACGCCACTAACCTCCCTGCTGAAAACCCCGCGCTTTCTTCCTCTACAGACGACGGGCCGCCCTCACATGGACGACTTAGCCCGACTGCGACGCCCGCAACAGCCCCTGACGGGACCTCCCCGCCCAAAAGCCCGACACGGCGCCTATCCCGCGGCAATAATCGCCCTGGCTCAATGATATCTCGGGTATCACGCACTTCCCTGGCCTTTCGAAAGGGCGGATCCTCCACGGCACCGACCCAACAACAAGAGTCTGTCGCTCTGACAGAGATCAGCGCCCCTCTCGAGGATGTCAGGTAAGTAGCGTCCTAGCAACCTTACCCTCCTCTTGTGAACCTTTTTTGGTCTTCCTCTGTCGCTTAGCAGCTAAGAGGATACGGTCATTATATTCCTTCTCATGAGCCCTCCTCCTAGCCTCAACCTGTCGTCCCTCCCTTTCAAGCTTGTGTCTCGTCCTGTCCCTCATACCCTGTGTCACTATGACCCTCATATCCTGTGTCGCCCTGACCCCTCATACCTTGTTTTGACCTGACCCTTATACCCCGTGTCACACTGACTCTCATACCCTGTGTCGCCCTAAACTTCATACCCCGTATCACCTTGACCCTCATACCGTGTCGCATTCATACCCTGTGTCGCCCTGACCCTCGTACCATGTGTCGCCTTCACCCTAATACCCTGTGTCGCCCTGACTCTCATACCCTGTGTTGCCCTAAACCTGTGTAGCCCTGACCCTTTTTCCCCTGTGTCACCTTGATCCTCATACCCTGTGTCGCCCTGGCCCTAATACCCTGTGCCGCCTTGACCCTCCTACCCTGTGTCGCTTTCACCCTCATATCCTGCGTCGCCTTCACCCTTATACCCAGTGTCGCACTGACCCTCAAACACTGTGCCACCCTGACCCTCATACCCGGTGTCGCCCTGAACTTAATACCCTGGTTTGCCCTGACCCTCATACCCTGTATCGCCCTGACCCTTATAACCAGTGTCGCTCTGACCCTCAAACATTATGTCGCCCTGGTCCTCAAACATTGTGGCGCATGACCCTCATACCCTGTGTCGCCCTGAACCTCATATCCAGTATCGCCCTAACTCTCATACTCTGTCTCACCCTGACCCTCATACTCTGTGTCGCCTTGACTCTCATACCCTGCGTCGTCCTGAATCCCATACCCTGTGTCGCCCTAAACTTCATATCCTGTGTCGTCCTGACCCTCATACCCTGTGTCACCTTGACCCTCATATCCTGTGTCACCCTGAACCTCATACCCTGTGTCGGCTTGGCCCTTATACAGTGTGTCGCTTTGATCCTCATACCCTGAGCCGCCTTGACCCTCATACTCTGTGTCGCCCTGAACGTAATACCCTGTGTCACCGTGACCCTCATACCATGTGTCGCCCTGACCCTCATACCCAGTGTGGCCATGACCCCTCATACTCTGTGTCGCCCTTAAAGTAATACCCTGTGTCGTCCTGAAACTCATAACCTGTGTCGCCTTGACCCTCATACCCTGTGTCGCCCTCCTTGTGTCGTCTTGAACCCTCATACCCTGTGTCGCCCTGAACTTCATACCCTATGTCGCCTTGACCCTTACACCCTGTGTTGCCTTGACCCTCATACAATGTGTATCCCTGACGCTCATACTTTGTGTCGCCCTGAACCTCATATCTAGCGTCGTTTTGACCCTCATAACCTCTGTCGCCCTGACCCTCATACCCTGTACTGCCCTAACCCTCATACCCTGTATTAACCAGACCCATAAACCCTGTATTGCCCTGACCCACTACCCTATATTCCCCTGACCCTTGTATCCTGTATTGCCCTGACCCTCATATCCTGTCGCCCTGATCCTCATACGCAGTAATGCCCTGACCCTCATACCCTGTCTTGCCCTGACCCTCACACCCTCTCTTGCCCTGACCCTCATACCCTGAATTGCTCTGACCCTCATACCTTGTATTGCCCAGACTCTCATACTCTGTGTCGCCTTGGCTTTCATAACCTGTGTCGACCTGACCATACCCTGTGTCGTCCTGATCTTCGTGCACTGTATCGCCTTGACCCTTATAACCCTGTACTGCCCTGACTTTCATACCATGTGTCTCCCTGACCCTCATAATCTGCACTGTCCTGACCCATGATACCCTGTATTGCCCTGATCCCTCATACCCTGTGTAGCCCTGACCCTCATATCATGGTCACACTGAGCCTCATACACTGTACAGCACTGACCCTCATACCCAGTATTGCCCTGACCCTTATACCCTGTGTCGCAGTGACTTTCATATACGGTCGTCCTGACACTTATACCCTGTGTCGCCCTGACCCTCATACCGTATGTCACCTTGACCCTCATACCCTGTGTCCTCCTGACCCCTCATACACTGTGTAGCCCTGACTCTCACATCCTGTAATCCCCTGGCCCTCATACCCTGTGTCGACGTGACACTCATACCCTGTGTCGCCCTAACACTCATACCCTGTGTTGCCCTGACCCTCATACCCTGTATTGCCCTGACCTCATGTCCTATATTGCCTTAATCTTCAAACCACCCTGCGTCGCCTGACCCTAATACCCTGTGTCGCCATGACTTTATACCCTGTGTTGCCCTGGCCCTCATACCTTGTGTCGCCCTGACCCTCATACTCTGTACAGCCCTGACCCTCAACCCTGTGTCGCACTGACCCTCCTACCCTGTGTCGCCTAGACCCTCATACATCGTACTACTCAGACCCTCATACCCTATATTGCCCTAATCCTCAAACCCATTATTGCCCTAACCTTCATACCCGTATTACCCTGACCCTCATACCCTGTATGCCCTGACCTTCATACCCCGTGTCACTGTGACCCTTAAACACCGTCGCCCTGACCCTTACATACTGTGTCGCCTTGATCCTCACACCTTGTGCCGCCCTGACCCTCATATCCTGTGTCACCTTGACCTTCATACCCCTGTTTCGCCCTGAACCTCATACCTTGTGTCACCTTGACCCTCATACCCTGTGTCGCCCTGACCCTTATATCTTATGTCGCTTTGACCTTCACACCCTGTGTCGCCCTGGCCCTCATACCCTGTACTGCCCTCACCATGATACACTGTGTCGCCCTGACTCTCAGACAACGTGTCACTCTGACCCTCATACACTGTGTCTCACTGATCCATAAACCATGTATTGCCCTGACCCTCATACTATGTCGACTTGATCCTCATACCCTATGTCATCCTGACATTCATACATCGCGTAGCCCTGACCCTCATACCCTGTACTGCCCTGACTCTCATACCCTGTGTCGCACTGACCCTCATACCCAGTGTCACCCTGACGCTCATACACCTGTAACTCTGACTCTCATACCCTGTACAGCCCCGAACCTCATACCCTGTATTGCCCTGACCCTCACACCCTGTGTAGCCTTGACCCTCACACCCTGTGCCACACTGACCCTTACGCCCTGTAAAGCCCCGACCCTCATACCCTGTGTCGCCCTGACCCTCATACCCCACAGTGCCCTGACCGTCATACCCTGTATAGCCCTAAAGCTCATATCTTATAGCGCCCTGGGCCTCATACACTTATTGCCCTGATAATCATACCCTGTATTACCATCACTGTAATATCCTTATTGCCCTGACCCTCACACACTGTGTACCTCTGACCTTCATACATTGAGTAGCCCTGACCCCTCATACTTTGTACTGCTCTGACTCTCATAGCCTGTGTATCCCTGACCCTTATACCTTGTTTCACCCTAACCCTCATACCCTGTGTCGTCCTGTACCTTATAACCTGTGTCACCCTAACCCTCATACACTGTAGCCCTGACCCTCATACCCTGTGTTGCCTTGACCCTCATACTTTTTACTGCCCTGGCCCTCATACTCATACCCTCTGCCGCCTTAACCCCAACTTTTTATTACCCTGAACCTCATACCATGTGTCGCCCTGACCCTTATACAATCGCACTGACCCTTATACCCTGTGTTGCCTTGACCCTCATACCCTGTCACCTTGACCTCTATACCCTGTGTCACCTTGACTCTCATACACTGTGTAGCCCTGACCCTCATACCCTGTGTTGCCCTGATCCTCATACCCAGTGTCGCCCTGACTCTCATACTCTGTATTGCCCTGATCCTCATACAATGTGTAGCCCTGACCCTTATACACTGTGTAGCCCTGACCCTCACACGCTATGTCGCACTAACCCTCATACCCGTTACCCTGATCCTTCATACCTTGTACTGCCCTGACCCTCATACCCTCTGTCCCCCTGACCCTCATACCCCGTGTCATCCTGACCCTCATACACTGTTTCGCCCTGACCCTCATACCCTGTACTGCCCTGACAATCATACTGTATCGCACTGACCCTTATACCTTGTATTGCCCTGACCCTCATACCCTATGTCGCCTGGACCCTCATACCTTGTAATGCCCTGAGCCTCATGCCCTGTATTGCCCTGACCCTCATACCCTGAATCGCCCTGACCCTCATAACCTGTATTGCCTTGACCTCCATAATCTGTATTGTCCTGACCCTTATACCCTGTATTGCCCTGAACGTCATACCCTGTATTGCCCTGAACGTCATACCCTGATTGCCCTGACCCTCTTACCCCGTATTGTCCCGACCCACATACCCTGTATTGCCCTGACCCTCATACCCTGTGTCCCATGACCCTCAAACACTATATCTCCCTAACCCTTATACCTTGTGTCGCCATGACCCTCATAACCTGTGCCGCCTTGACCCTATTACCCAGTGTCACCCTGACCCTCAAATACTCTGTAGCTCTGACCCTCATACCCTTTGTAGCCCTGACAATCATACCCTGTGTCGCCCTAACCCTCATAGTCTGTACTGCCCTGGCCCTCATACACTGTGTTGCCCTAACCCTTATACCCTGTAATGCCTCACTGACCCTTATACCTTGTATTGCCCTGACCCTCATAACCTGTATTGCTCTGCCTCTCATACAATGTCTAGACCTGACCCATATACAATGTGTAGCCCTGACCCTCACACCCAATACTGCCCTAATCCTCATATTCTGTCCCGTCCGGACCCTTCATACACTATGTAGCCCTTACCCTTATAACCTGTGTCACCCTGACCCTTATACGCTGTGTCGCATTGACTCTCATACACTGTGTCACCCTGACCCTCATGCAATGTGTAGCTCTGACCCTCATACCCTGTATTGCACTGACCCTCATACCCTGTGTCGCCCTGACCCTCATATACTGTGTAGCCCTGACCCTCATACCTTGTACTGCCCTGACCCTCATACCCAGTGTCGCCCTAACTCTCATACTCTGTATTGCCCTGACCCTCATACACTTTGTCGCCCTAAACCTCGTACCCCGTATTGCTCTGATCCTAATACCCTGTATTGCCCTGATCCTCAAGCAATGTGTAGCCCCGACCCTTATACACTGTGTAGCCCTGACCCTCACACCCAATACTGCCCTAATCCTCATATTCTGTCCCGTCCTGACCCTTCATACACTATGTAGCCCTTACCCTTATACCCTGTGTCACCCTGCCCTTATACGCAGTGTCGCATTGACCCTCATACACTGTGTCACCCTAACCCGCATGCAATGTGTAGCCCTGACCCTCATACCCTGTATTGCACTGACCCTCATACAGTATGACGTCCTTTCACTCACACAATGTATTGCCCTGACCCTCATACCCTGTGTCGCCCTGACCCTCATATACTGTGTAGCCCTGACCCTCATACCCTGTACTGCCCTGACCCTCATACCAAGTGTCGTCCTACCTCTCATACTCTGTATTGCCCTGACGCTCATACTGTGTCGCCATGACCCCCATAACCTGTGTCGCCCTGACCTTAATACCCTGTGTCGCCCGGACCTTCATATCCTGTGTCGCCCTCACTCTAATACCCAATGTCACCCTGGCCCTCACATACTCTGTAGCCTTGACACTCATACCCTGTACTTCCCTGACCTTCATACCCTGTATCACCCTGCCCCTCATACACAGCGCAGCCCTGACCTTCATACCATGTGTCGCCCTGCCTCTCATACCCTGTATTGCCCTGATCCTCACACCCTGTATTGCCCTGACATTCATACAATGTGTAGCCCTGACCCTTATACACTGTGCAGCCCTGATCCTCATATCCTGTATTGCCCTGACCCTCATATCCTGTGCCGTCCTGACCCTCATACACTATGTCGCCCTGACCCTTACACCCTGTGTCGCCCTGACCTTCATAACATGTGTTGCATTGACCCTCATACCGTGTCACCCTGACCCTCATACACTGTACTGCCCTGACCCTCATACCTTATGTCGAGCTGACCCTCATACCCTGCAGTATGATGACCCCATTCCCTGTGTCGCCCTGACCCTAATACCGTGTGTCGCCCTGGCCTTAATACCGTATGTCGCCTTGACCTTCATACCCTGTGTCGCCCTAAACCTCATACCCTATGTCTCCCTGACCCTCATACACTGTATTGCCCTGACCTTAATACCGTGTGTCGCCCTGACCCTCATACACTGTGTTGCTCTGATCCCCATACCCTGTCGACCTGACCCTCATGCCCTGTGTCGCACAAACCTTCATACCCTTGTGTTGCCCTGACCCTCATACACTGTGTCGCCCTGATTCTTATACCCTGTATTGCCCTGACCCTCATACACTGTGTCGCACTGACTCTCATACCCTCTATTCCCCTGACCCTCATATCATGTGTCGCTCTGACCCTCATACACTGTGTCGCCCTGAACCTCATACCCTGTAGCTCTAACCCTCACACTGTAGCCCTGACCCTCATACCATGTACTGCCCTGATCCTCATATCCTGTGCCGCCCTGACCCTCATACACTATGTATCCCTGACCCTTAAGCTCTGTGTCGCCCTGACCCTCATACCATATGTTGCCTTGACCCTCATACCCTGTGTCAACCTAACTCATACATTGTGTAGCCCTGACCCTCATACCCTGTATAGCCCTAACCCTTATATCCTGTCTCGCCTTGACCCTTGTACCCTATATTGCCCTGACGCTCATGCACTGTGTCGCCCTGATCCCTATACCCTACGTCGCCCTGACCTTCATACCCTGTGTCGCCCTGACCCTCATAACCTGTATCGTTCTGACCCTTATACTCAGTGTCTCCCTTACCCTCATACAATGTGTAGCCATGACCCTCATACCCACTACTGCCCTGACCATACCATGTGTCACCCTGACCCTCATACACATTGTAGCCACCCTGACCCTCATACTCTTTACTGCCCTTACCCTCATACCCTGAGTCGCCCTGATCCTCATACCTTATCGCCTTGACCCTTATACCCTGTGCTGCCCTTACCCTCATATCCTGAGTCGCCTTGACCCTCATACACTGTGTCGCCCTAAACCCCATACCCTATCACCCTGACCCTCATGCCCTGTATCGCCCTGACCATCATACCCTGTGTTCCCTGGCCCTCATAGCCTGTGTCGCCCTGACTCTCATACCCTGTATTACCCACCCCCTCATACACTGTGTCGCACTGACCCTCATACCCTGCATTGCCTTGATCCTCATACCCTGTATTGTCCTGACCTTCATACCTTGTGCCGCCCTAACCCTCATATACTGTGTCGCCCTGACACTCATACACTGTCGCCCTGACTCTCATACCCTGTGTCGCCTTGACCCTTATACCCTGTGTCACCCTGACCCTCATACACTGTGTCACCCTGACCCTCCTACACTGTGTCGCCCTGCCCTCGGACACTGTATTGCCCTGACCCTTATACCCTGCGTCACTCTGACCCTCAAACACTGTGTCGCCCTGACCCTCATACCCTGTACTGCCTTGACCTTCAAACCCTGACATACATACCTTTGTCGGTCTGACCCTCATACCCTGTATTGCCCTGACCCTCATACCCTGTGTCGCCCTGACCCTCATACCCTGTACTGCCTTGACCTTCAAACCCTGACATTCATACCCTTGTCGTTCTGACCCTCATACCCTGTATTGCCCTGACCCTCATACCCTGTGTCGCCCTGACCCTCATACACTGCGTCGCCCTGACTCAAATACCCTGTCGCCCTGAACCTCATGCCCTGTGTCACCCTGACCCTCATACAGTTAACCTGACCCTCATACCGTGTATTGCCCTACCCTCGTATACTGTGTCGCCCTGACCCTCATATACTGTGTCGTGCTGACCCCTATACCATGTCGCCCTGAACCTCATGCCCTGTGTCGCCCTGACCCTCATACACTACTAAGCTGACCCTCATACCCTGTATCGCCCTGACCCTCATACCCTGTATTGCCCTACCCTCATATACTGTGTCGCACTGACCCTCATACTCTGTAATGCCCTGACCTTCATACCCTGTGTCGCCCTGACCCTCATATCCTGTGTCGCCCTGACCCTCATATATTGTGTCGCCCTGACTCTCATGCCCTGCATCGCCCTGACCCTCATATCCTATCTCCCTAACCCAAATACATTGTGTTGCCAAGTGCTGCCCTGACCCTTAAACCCTGAGTCACCCTGACCCTCATACACTGTGTCGCCCTGATCCTCATACCCTGTATTGCCCTGACCCTTATACCCTGTGTCAACCTGACCCTCAGATACTGTGTAGCACTGCCCCTCATACCCTGTACTGCCCTGACCTTCACACACTGACATTCATACCCTTGTTGCCCTCATACACTGTGTTACCTTGACCCTCATACCTTGTGTCGCCCTGATCCTCATGCCCTGCATTGCCCTGACCTTCATAAACTGTGTCGTACTGACTCTCATACTCTGTATTGCCCTGACCCTCATACCCTGTACTGCCCTGAACCACATACCCTGTGTCGTCCTGACCCTTATATCCTGCGTCATCCTGACCCTCATACACTGTATTGCCCTGACCCTGATATCCTGTATCGCCCTGACCCTCATACTTTGTGTCGCCCTGACCCTCATACCCTGTGTCACCCTAACACTAAATCCCTGTGTCGCCCTAACCCTCATACCCTGTGTCACCTAGACCCTCATACCCTGTGTCACTTTGATTCTCATACAGTGTAGCCCTGACCTTCATGCCCTGTATTGCCCTGAACCTCATACCCTGTTGGCCCTGACCCTCATAACCTGTATGGCCCGACTCTCATATCCTGTGTCACCTTGACCATCATACACTTTACTGCCTTGGCCCTCATACCCAGTGTCATCTTGACCTCTCATATCCTGTACTGCCCTGATACTCATACCCTGTGTCGAACTGACTCTCATCATACCCTGTGTGGCCCGACCCTCATATCTTGTCATCTTGACCCTCATACACTGTACTGCCTTGACCCTCATACCCTGTGTCGCCCTGACCCCTTATACCCTGTACTGCCCTGATGCTCATACCCTGTGTCGCACTGATCCTCATACCCTGTATAACCCTGACCTTCATATACTGTGTCGCCCTGATCCTCATACCCTGTATTGCCTTGACCCTCATACCCTGTATTGCCCTGAACCACATACCCTGTGTCGTCCTGACCCTCATATCCTGTGTCACCCTGACCCTCATACACTGTATTACCTTGACCCTTATTCTCTGTGTCGCATTCACCCTTATACCCTGTATTGGCTTGACCTTCATACACTATGTTACCCTGATCCTCATACCCTGTGTTGCCCAGATCTACATACTCTGTTTCGCCCTGGCACTCATATTCTGTGTAGCCTTGACTTTTATACCTGTGTCACCTTGGCCCTCGTACACTGTGTCGCCCTGACCCTTATATTCTGTGTCGCCTTGAACCTTATACCCTGAGTCAACCTGACCATCATATACTGTGTAGCCCTGACACTCATATCGTGTATTGCCCCGACTCTCATACCCTGTGTCGCACTGACCCTTATACCCTGTATTGCTCTGACCCCTCATACCGTGTGTCGCCCTGTCCCTCATACACTGTCTCACCCAGACCCTCATACCTTTTCGCCCAGACCCTCATATCCTGTGTCGCCTTGACCCTCATACACTGTACTGCCTTGACCCTAATACAATATGTCGCACTGACCCTCATACCCCGTATTGCTATAA
>NC_092233.1:30883652-30893652 GCF_036320965.1 Panulirus ornatus
TGATAGAGATGCTCTGTGGAAGATATTAAGAATATATGGTGTGGGTGGCAAGTTGTTAGAAGCAGTGAAAAGTTTTTATCGAGGATGTATGGCATGTGTACGTGTAGGAAGAGAGGAAAGTGATTGGTTCTCAGTGAATGTAGGTGTGCGGCAGGGGTGTGTGATGTCTCCATGGTTGTTTAATTTGTTTATGGATGGGGTTGTTAGGGAGGTGAATGCAAGAGTTTTGGAAAGAGGGGCAAGAATGAAGTCTGTTGTCGATGAGAGAGCTTGGGAAGTGAGTCAGTTGTTGTTCGCTGATGATACAGCGCTGGTGGCTGATTCATGTGAGAAACTGCAGAAGCTGGTGACTGAGTTTGGTAAAGTGTGTGAAAGAAGAAAGTTAAGAGTAAATGTAAATAAGAACAAGGTTATTAGGTACAGTAGGGTTGAGGGTCAAGTCAATTGGGAGGTAAGTTTGAATGGAGAAAAACTGGAGGAAGTAAAGTGTTTTAGATATCTGGGAGTGGATCTGGCAGCGGATGGAACCATGGAAGCGGAAGTGAATCATAGGGTGGGGGAGGGGGCGAAAATCCTGGGAGCCTTGAAGAATGTGTGGAAGTCAAGAACATTATCTCGGAAAGCAAAAATGGGTATGTTTGAAGGAATAGTGGTTCCAACAATGTTGTATGGTTGCGAGGCGTGGGCTATGGATAGAGTTGTGCGCAGGAGGGTGGATGTGCTGGAAATGAGATGTTTGAGGGCAATGTGTGGTGTGAGGGTGTTTGATCGAGTAAGTAACGTAAGGGTAAGAGAGATGTGTGGAAATAAAAAGAGCGTGGTTGAGAGAGCAGAAGAGGGTGTTTTGAAATGGTTTGGGCACATGGAGAGAATGAGTGAGGAAAGATTGACCAAAAGGATATATGTGTCGGAGGTGGAGGGAACGAGGAGAAGTGGGAGACCAAATTGGAGGTGGAAAGATGGAGTGAAAAAGATTTTGAGTGATCGGGGCCTGAACATGCAGGAGGGTGAAAGGCGGGCAAAGAATAGAGTGAATTGGAGCGATGTGGTATACCGGGGTTGACGTGCTGTCAGTGGATTGAATCAGGGCATGTGAAGCGTCTGGGGTAAACCATGGAAAGCAGTGTAGGTATGTATAGTTGCGTGTGTGGACGTGTATGTATATACATGTGTATGGGGGTGGGTTGGGCCATTTCTTTCGTCTGTTTCCTTGCGCTACCTCGCAAACGCGGGAGACAGCGACAAAGCAAAATAAAAAATATAAAGAAATATCATCAATAGGGACAGGGGAGAAAAAATCATGCCCAGGTATTCCTTGCGAGTCGTAGGTGACTAAGAGGGGGCAGGAGCGGGTAGCAAGAAATCCTTCCTTCCTGTATTACTTTTCAGAAGAGAGAACAGAACAAGGAGCCAAGTGAAGATTTTTTTCCCTCTAAGGCACAGTCATAAGTTCTAGGCGCTACCTCGCTCAAGCGGGAAATGGCGAGCATCTATGAAGAACCATTATAGTAAGGTGGAAAATAACTCTAAATAATGCCACAGCAAACAGAAAGACAGAGACAGCTTCAGCTGACCTGCTGACGTCTTGAGGAACAGACGAAAGCTTGGCCTCTCTGCTGTTTCCTGTGGGTCTAGTTGGATATATATATATATATATATATATATATATATATATATATATATATATATATATATATATATATATAGGGTGGGGGAGGGGGCGAAAATTTTGGGAGCCTTGAAAAATGTGTGGAAGTCGAGAACATTATCTCGGAAAGCAAAAATGGGTATGTTTGAGGGAATAGTGGTTCCAACAATGCTGTATGGTTGCGAGGCGTGGGCTATGGATAGAGCTGTGCGCAGGAGGATGGATGTGCTGGAAATGAGATGTTTGAGGACAATGTGTGGTGTGAGGTGGTTTGATCGAGTAAGTAACGTAAGGGTAAGAGAGATGTGTGGAAATAAAAAGAGCGTGGTCGAGAGAGCAGAAGAGGGTGTTTTGAAATGGTTTGGGCACATGGAGAGAATGAGTGAGGAGAGATTGACCAAGAGGATATATGTGTCGGAGGTGGAGGGAACGAGGAGAAGAGGGAGACCAAATTGGAGGTGGAAAGATGGAGTGAAAAAGATTTTGTGTGATCGGGGCCTGAACATGCAGGAGGGTGAAAGGAGGGCAAGAAATAGAGTGAATTGGAGTCATGTGGTATACAGGGGTTGACGTGCTGTCAGTGGATTGAAGCAAGGCGTGGACGTGTGTATGTACATGTGTATGGGGGGGGGGGTGGGGCCATTTCTTTCGTCTGTTTCCTTGCGCTACCTCGCAAACGCGGGAGACAGCGACAAAGTATAAAAAAAAAAAAAAAAAAAAAAAAATATATATATATATATATATATATATATATATATATATATATATATATATATATATATATATATATATATATATAAATCCCTGGGAATAGGGGAGAAAGAATACTTCCCACGCATTCCCTGCGTTTCGGAAGAGGCGACTAAAGGGGACGGGAGTGGGGGCTAGAAACCCTCCCCTCCTTGTATTTTAACTTTCTAAAAGGGGAAACAAAAGAAGGGGTCACGCGGGGAGTGTTCATTCTCCTCGAAGGCTCAGATTGGGGTGTCTAAATGTGTGTGGATGTAGCCAAGATGAGAAAAAAGGAGAGATAGGTAGTATGTTTGAGGAAAGGAACCTGGAGGTTTTGGCTCTGAGTGAAACGAAGCTAAAGGGTAAAGGGGAAGAGTGGTTTGGGAATGTTTTGGGAATAAAGTCAGGGGTTGGGGAAAGGACAAGAGCAAAGGAAGGAGTAGCACTCCTGAAGCAAGAGCGATGGGAATATATGATAGAGTGTAAGAATGTAAACTAAAGATTGATATGTGTAAAACTGAAAGTGGATGGAGAGAGATGGGTGATTATTGGTGCCTATGAATCTGGTCATGAGAAGAAAGATCATGGGAGGCAAGTGATTTGGAAGCAGCTGAGTGAGTGTGTTAGCAGCTTTGACGCACGAGACCGGGTTATACTGATGGGTGATTTGAATGCAAAGGTGAGTAATGTGGCAGTTGAGGGGATAATTGGTGCACATGGGGTGTTCAGCGTTGTTAATGGAAATGGTGAAGTGCTTGTAGATTTGTGTGCTGAAAAAGGACTGGTGATTGGGAATACCTGGTGTAAAAAGAAAGATATACATAAGTGTACGTATATGAGTAGGAGAGATGGCCAGAGAGCGTTATTGTATTATGTGTTAACTGACAGGCGTGTAAAAGAGAGACTTTTGGATGCTAATGTGCTGAGAGGGGCAGCTGGAGGGAACGCTGATCACTGTCTTGTGGAGGCGAAGGTGAAGATTTATAGAGGTTTTAAGAGAGGAGAGAATGTTGAGTGAAGAGAGTTATGAGAGTAAGTGAGCTTGGAGACTTCCGAGGAAATACCAGGAGAGATTGAGTGCATAATAGTAAAAGGTGAGAGCAAATGACGTAAGGGGAATGGGCAGGAATGGGAAGTATTTAGGGAAGCAATGATGGCTTGTGCAAAAGATGCATGTGGCATGAGAAAGGTGGGAGGTGGGCAGATTAGAAAGGGTTGTGTATGGTGGGATGAGGACGTAAGATTGTTAGAGAAAGAGAAGAAAGTGGAGTTTGGACGATTTTTGTAGGGAAGTAGTAAAAATGACAGAGATCTATAAAAGAAAGCGGAAAGAGGCAAAGAGGCAGGTGCAAGAGATGAAAAAGAGTTGGGGTGAGAGAGTATCATTAAATTGTAGGGAGAATAAAAAGATGTTTTGGTTGGAGGTAAAAAAGTGCGTAAGACAGAGAACAAATGGGAACATCAGTGAAGGGGGCAAATGGGGAGGTAATAACAAGTAGTGACGAAGTGAGAGGGAGATGGAGTGAATAGTTTGAAAGTTTGTTGAATGTGTTTGATGACAGTGACAGGTATAGGGTGTTTTGGTCGGGGTGGAGTGCAAAGTGAGAGGGTTAGGGAGGATGGTTTGGTAAACAGAGAAGTAGTGAAAGCTTTGCAGAAGATGAAAGCCAGCAAGGCGTTAGGTTTGGATGGTATTGCAGTGGAACTTATTGAAAAAGGGGGTGACTGTGTTGTTGATTGGTTGGTAAGGATATTCAATGTATGTATGGAACATGGTGAAGTGCCTGAGGATTGGCGAAATGCATGCATAGTGCCATTGTACAAAGGCAAAGGAGATAAAGGTGATTGTTCAAATTACAGAGACATAAGTTTGTTCAGTAATCCTGGGATATTATATGGGAGGGTATTGACTAAGAGGGTAAAATCATGTACAGAGACATCAGATTGGAGAAGAGCAGTGTGGTTTCAGAAGTGGTAGAGGATATGTGGATCAGGTGTTTGCTTTGAAGAATGTATGTGAGAAATACTTAGAAAAACAGATGGTTTTGTACGTAGCAATTAAGGATCTGGAGAAGGCATATGATAGGGAGGATAGAGATGCTATGTGGAAGGTTTTAAGAGTATATGGCGTGGGAAGGAAGTTGCTAGAGGCAGGAAGAGTTTTAACCAAGGATGTAATGCATGTGTACGAGTAGGAACAGAGGAAAGTGATTGGTTCCCAGTCACTGTCGATTTCCAGCAGGAGTGCGTGATGTCTCCATGGTTGTTTAATTTGTTTATGGATGGGGTGGTTAGGGAGGTGAATGCAAAAGTTTTGGAAAGAGGGGCACGTATGCAGTCTGTTCTGGATGAGAGGGCATGATAAGCGAGTCAGTTTTTCGCTGATGATACACCGCTGGTGGCTGATTCGGTTGAGAAACTGCAAAGGCTGGTGACCGAGTTTGGTAAAGTTTGGTGGGGTTGAGGGACAAGTTATTTGGGAGGTAAGTTTGAATGTACAAAAACTGAAGGAAGTGAAGTGTTTTAGATATATGGGAGTGGATATAGTAACGGATGGAAAGATGAAAGCGTGAGTCACAGGGTGGGGGAGGGGCGAAGGTTCTGGTAGCGTTGAAGAATGTGTGGAAGGCGAGAACGTTATCTCGGAGAGCGAAAATGGGTATGTTAGAAGGAATAGTGGTTCCAACAATGCTATATTGTTGCGATGCATGGGCTATAGATAGGGTTGTGCGGAGGAGGGTGGATGTGTCGGAAATGAGATGTTTGAGGACAATATGTAGTGTAAGGTGGTTTGATCGAGTAAGTAATGAAACGGTAAGAGAGACGTGTGGTAATAAAATGTGTGTGGTTGAGAGAGCAGAAGAGGGTGTGTTAAAGTGGTTTGAATACATGGAGAGAATGAGTGAGGAAAAATTAAAAAAGAGGATATGTGTGTCAGAGGTGGAGGGAACGAGAAGTGGGAGACCAAATTGGAGATGGAAGGATGGAGTGATAAAGATTTTGAGCGATCGCGGTCTGAACATACAGGAGGGTGAAAGGTGTTCAAGGAATAGAGTAAATTGGAACGATGTGGTATACCGGGGTTGACGTGCTGTCAATGGATTAAACCAGGGCATGTGAAGCGTCTGGTGTAAACCATGGAAAGTTTTGTGTTGCCTAGATGTGGAAAGGGATCTGTGATTTCGGTGCATTACACATGAAAGTTAGAGACTAGGTGTGAACGAATGTGGCCTTTTGACTTTTCCTTGCGCTACCTCTTGGGGGAAGGGATGCTATTTCGTGAGTGACGGGGTTGTGACTCATGAAATACCCATTCTTGCTCTCCGAGATACCGTTCTCACCTTCCAAACATTCTTCAACGCTCCCAGAACCTTCCCCCCCCCCCCTCCCCCACACTGTGACTCACTTCCGCTTCCATGGTTCCATCCGCTGCTATATCCACTACCAGATATCTAAAACAATTCACTTCCTCCAGTTTTTCTCCATCCAAACTTACCTCCCAGCTGACTTGTCCCTCAACCCTACTGAACCTAATAACCTTGTCCTTATTCACATTTACTCTCAGATTTCTTCTTTCACACACTTTACCAAACTCAGTCACCAACTTCTGCGGTTTCTCACACGAATCAACCACAAGTGCCGTATCATCAGCGAAAAACTGACTCACTTCACAAGCCTTCTCATCCACAACAGACTGCAAACTTGCCCCTTTCTCCAAAACTCTTGCTTTCACTTCTCTAACAACCCCATCCATAAATAAATCAAATAACCATGGAGACATCACGCACTCCTGCCGCAAACCGACATTCATTGCCAACCAATCACTTTCCGCTCTTCCTACACGTACACATGCCTTATATCCTTGGTAAAAACTTTTCACTGCTTCTAGCAACTTACCTCCCACACCATATACTCTTAATACCTTCCACAAAGTATCTCTATCAACCCTATCATATGCCTTCTCCAGATCCATAGAAGCTACATACAAATCCATCCGTTTTTCTAAGTATTTCTCACATACATTCTTCAAAGCAAACACCTGATTCACACATCCTCTACCACTTCTGAAACCACACTGCTCATCCCAAATCTGATGCCCTGTACATGCCTTTACCCTCTCAATCAATACCCTCCATTACAATTTCCCAGGAATACTCAACAAACTTATACCTCTGTAATTAGAACACTCACCTTTATCCCCTTTGCGTTTGTACAATGGCATTACGGATGCATTCCGCCAATTCTCAGGCACTTCACCATGAACCATGCATACAGTGAATATCCTTACCAACAATTCAACAATACAGTCACCCCCTTTTTTCATAAATTCCACTGCAATACCATCCAAACCCGCCGCATTGCCGGCTTTCATCTTCCGCAAAGCTTTCACTACCTCTTCGCTATTTACCAAACCATTCTCCCTGACCCTCTCACTTCGCATACCACCTCGACCAAAACACCCTATATCTGCCATTCTATCATCTAACACATTCAATAAACCTTCAAAATACTCACTCCATCTCCTTCTCACATCACCACTACTTGTTATTACCTCCCCATTAGCCCCCTTCACCAATGTTCCCATTTGTTCTCTTGTCTTACGCACTTTATTTAACTCCATCCAAAACATCTTTTTATTCTCCCTAAAATTTAATGATACTCTTTCACCCTAACTTTCATTTGTCCTCTTTTTCACTAAATTCCACTGCAAAACCATTCAAACCCGCCGCCTTGCCGGCTTTCATCTTCCGCAGATCTTTCACTACCACTTCTCTGTTTACCAAACCATTCTCCCTGACCCTCTCACTTCACAAACCACCCCGACCAAAACACCCTTTATCTGCCACTCCGTCATCAAACACATTCAACAAACCATCAAAATACTCACTTTATTTCGATCTCACTCCATCACTACTCGTTATTACCTCCCCATTTGCCACCTTCACTGATGTTCTCATTTGTTCTCTTGTCTTGCGCACGTTATTTACCTCCTTCCAAATCATCTTTTTATCTTCCTAAAATTCAATGATACTCTCTCACCCCAACTCTCATTTGCCCTCTTTTTCACCTCTTGCACCTTTCTCTTGACCTCCTGCCGCTTTCTTTTATACATCTCCCACTCATTTGCACAATTTCCATGCAAAAACCGTCCAAATGCCTCTCTTCTCTTTCACTAATAATCTTACTTCTTCATCCCACTACTCACTACCCTTTCTAATCTGCCCACTTAACACCTTTCTCATGCCAGAAGCATCTTTTGCGCAAGCCATCACTGCTTCCCTAAATACATCCCATTCCTCCCCAACGTCCCTTACATCACTTGCTCTCATCTTTTTCCATTCTAAACTCAGTCTCTCCTGGTACTTCCTCACACAAGTCTCCTTCCGAAGCTCACTTACTCTTACCACTCTCTTCACCCAAACATTCTCTCTTCTTTTCTGAAAACCTCTACAAATCTTCACCTTCGCCTCCACAAGATGATGATCAGACATCCCTCCAGTTGCACCTCTCAGCACATAACATACAAAAGTCTCTCTTTCACGCGCCTATCAATTAACACGTAATTTAGTAACGCTCTCTGGCCATCTCTCCTATTTACATAAGTACACTTATGTATATCTCTCTTTTTAAACCAGGTATGATATATATATATATATATATATATATATATATATATATATATATATATATATATATATATATATATATATCATACATATTTTCCATTTCCCGCTTTAGCGAGGTAGCACCAAGAACAGAGAACCGAGCCTTTGAGGGAAAATCCTCGCAAAGCCGCCTTCACTGTTCCTTCTTTTGGAAAAGTAAAAACTGGAAGGAAGGATTTCCGCCCCCCCCCCCCCCCCCCCCACACACACACACTCACTCACACACACACATCCCTCTCCTATTAGTCGCCTTCTACGTGAAAATACGTGGGAAGTATTCTTTCTCCCTTATCCCGGGTAGGTGGGCAGATTAGAAAGGGTTGTGAGTGGTGGAATGAAGAAGTAACATTGTTAGTGAAAGAGAAGAGAGACGCGTTTCCACAATTTTTACAGGGAAGTAGTGCAAATCACTGGGAGATGTATAACAGAAAGCGGCAGGAGGTCAACAGAAAGGTGCAAGAGGTGAAAAAGAGGACAAATGAGAGTTGGGGTGAGAGAGTATCATCAAATTTTAGGGAGAATAAAAAGATGATATGGAAGGAGGTAAATAACGTGCGCAAGACAAGAGAACAAATGAGAACATCAGTGAAGGTGGCAAATGGGGAGGTAATAACGAGTAGTGATGGAGTGAGGAGGAGATGAAGTGAGTATTTTGATGGTTTGTTGAATGTGTTTGATGACGGAGTGGCAGATATAGGGTGTTTTGGTCGGGGTGGTGTGTGAAGTGAGAGGGGTCAGGGAGAGTGGTTTGGTAAACAGAGAAGTGGTAGTGAAAGATCTGCGGAAGATGAAAGCCGGCAAGGCGGCGGGTTTGATGGTTTTGCAGTGGAATTCATTAAAAAAGGGGTGACTGTGTCGTCGATTGGTTGGTAAGGATATTCAATGTATGTATGGAACATGATGAAATGCCTGAGGATTGGCGGAATGCATGCATAGTGACACTGTATAAAGGCAAAGGGGATAAAAGGTGAGTGTTCAAATTACGGAGGCATAAGTTTGTTGAGTATTCCTTGGAAATTATAATGGAGGGTATTGATTGAGAGGGTAAAGGCATGTACAGAGCATCAGACTGGGGAAGAGCAGTGTGGTTTCAGAAGTGGTAGAGGATGTGTGGATCAGGTATTCGCTTTGAAGAATGTATATGAGAAATACTTAGAAAAACAGATGGGTTTGTATGTAGCATTTATGGATCTGAAGAAGGCATATGACAGGGTGGATAGAGATACTTTGTGGAAGGCTTTAAGAGTATATGGTGTGGAAGGTAAGTTGCTAGAAGCAGTGAAAAGTTTTTACCGAGGATGTAAGGCATGTGTACGAGTAGGAAGAGAGGAAAGTGATTGGTTCCCAGTCAATGTCGATTTCCGGCAGGGGAGCGTGATGTCTCCATGGTGTTTAATTTGTTTATGATGGGATGGTTAGGGAGGTGAATGCAAGAGTTTTGGAGAGAGGGGCAAGTATGCAGTCTGTTGTGGATGAGAGTGCTTGGGAAGCGAGACAGTTGTTGTTCGCTGATGATACAGCGCTGGTGGCTGATTCGGGTGAGAAACTGCAGTTGGTGACTGAGTTTGGTAAAGTGTGTGAAAGAAGAAAGTTGCGAGTAAATGTGAATAAGAGCAAGGTTACTACGTTCAGTAGGGCTGAGGGACAAGTTAACTGGGAGGTTAGTTTGAATGGAGAAAAACTGGTGGAAGTGAAGTGTTTTACATATCTGGGAGTGGACTCAGTATCAGATGGAACCATGGAAGCGGAAGTGAGTCACAGGGTGGGGGAGGGGACAAAGGTTCTAGGAGCGTTGAAGAATGTAAGGAGGGCGAGAACGTTATCTCAGATAGCAAAACTGGGTATGTTTGAAGGAATAGTGGTTCCAACATTGTTATATGATTGCGATGCATAAGCTATAGATAGGGTTGTGCGGAGGAGGGTGGATGTGTTGGAAATTAAATGTTTCAGGACA